>NC_073272.2:144585000-144890000 GCF_029289425.2 Pan paniscus
ATCCCATCCTAGAACATGTTATACAGTTTAATTTTACCAATAACATAATTATTAACTATTAATACTCAAACTCTAACATCACAATGTATTCCTATGACCTTTTCAGATGAAATTAAAATGTTTTTCCTACACTATTGATAAAAATGCGAAAACAATAAATGACACAATAGTGGAGTAGACCATGTTGTATGCTTTTTCTAAGACTTCCCAGAGACACAGTTTCAATATGCCTGTATTTTTCTTGCAGTTTTGCTTTATTTTAATTATTTTTTCATTTAATAGACTTGGGGGATGGGTCCTTCACCCATGTACCTCAGATAGGTACCATGAAAGTAGATGAAATCATCTAGAATCATAGAAGCTCAGTATGTCTGACCTATGAGGCAGCTTTAGAGATCACCTGGTCTGAATTTGTCATGTTATCTATGGAGAAACTGAGGACCTGAAAATAACATGCACAAAAGCATATGACATATTAAGGCAGAGGCAGGAGTATAAGGCATATCTCTGGACAACTAGATCTATCAATGTAGTGATAATCAGAAAATGTTCACAGTTTGAAGAATCACATAGAAGGAGTAACAATTTTGGTCTCTCTCTGGGCCAGATCTCAGAGATTCAAATTTGTGATTCCGGTACTAGTGTCATATGAGGTCTAAGATGGAGAAAGGTAACATGCCAGCTCTGACAAAAATGTTTTTTTGACGCTTCAGAATCCCAGTTTTCCAGGTGACCTACAGAAATCAATTTTGATCCTTCCAGAACCCATCTCAGAAGCAACATCTCTTTTAAGCTGATGTTGGGGCTTCTGCACTCTCATAATTCGGCAAGTGGGAGGGGGTGTTACAGCTTTTTTACTCCTGTGGTTTGGCAAGTTCCAAGTCCTTGTCTCATGATCAAGAGTAATGAGATACATGGACACCAGAGAGTGAGTAATGCAGAGTAGAATTTTATTGAGGGGCAGAAAGAAAGCTCTCAGAGTGAGAGGGGACCTAAAACTGGGTTGCCAGCTGTGAGGTTGCAAGGCTGAGTCCAGGGTTTTTATGGGTTTAGAATGGGGAAATACATGCTGATTGGTTTACGGGTAGGCTTGGAAAAGGTACTATTCAGAAAGGTACGATAGTGTAAAGAACCAACCAGGGGCTGAAGTGAAGGCTTGGCCTGGGACCAGTCAGAGGCTAAGTGCACCGAACGTGAATGGAAGTTCTCACTCTGGTGCATGGGTTCTATCGAGAACTGGTAGTTTGGTGTTCAGACTGTCATTGGCTTGAAGCTCAAGTGTCACTGGGGACCCGCCCATATCTGCCTAGGAATTTGTCTGCCTCCTATCACTATCACTAGGCTTGGGAAAAGAGTGACAATTTCCAATTAATTAATAACTGAGTCATGGAGGCTCGCAGTGATAAAGGACCTTAGGAATATTCTAGATCAAGATTTCATTAACCCCAGTTATAAAAGAGTCAATAGGCTGTTAGCCAATTTGCTTCGAAAGAAGTATTGGATTCAGGGCAACAAGCTTAGCATGAATGCTAGCATTCAGTAACAATATCCATTCTGTCAACATTCTTTCACTCCTCAACTAAAAACAATTTTTTGCTGAGAATGTTTGTTGTGGACATGTAATGTGATTTTAAAGGTGTTTTCAATCATAAAGCATTTTGAAGAAAAACACTTAAATAGTCATTTAATACTCAACCTTTCATCTGCTGCTCCACCTTAACCTCAGTATATACTTTTCTAACTTGTAAATACAATTCATTACTTTTGTTTGAGGCACAGCTTTCATGACAAACAAGAAAAATGAGTTCATAATTAAAATATTGTTTTCTTAAGTCTTAAAATATTCTTAGCATCAGCTTGGAATGCTTCCTCTTCCTATACTCCCCTTTCCTATGCTAATCACTCGTCCACACATCTACTATGGTCTGAATGTTTGTGTCCCCTCAAAATTCCTATGTTGAAATGCTAATCACCAAGGTGATGGTATTAGGAGATGGGGCTTTGGGAGGTCATTAGGTCATGGAGATAGAGCCAGCATGAATGGAATTAGTGGCCTTATAAAAGGGGCCCCAGAGAGATCCCTCACCCCTTCTACCATATGGATACAGCAAGAAGATGCCATCTTTGAACCAGAAAGTGGGCCCTCACCAGACATCAAACCTACTGGTGCCTTGATGTTGGACTTCTCAATCTTCAGAAACGTGAGAAATAAATTTCTGTTTCTAAGCCACCCGTTTACTGCATTTTGCTATAGCAGCCAGAATGGACTAAGACAACATTCAACTCCTGTTTTTTTTTTTTTTTTAAATATGCAGGCCACCAATTCTCCTTACTCTCTGAAGAGTCCAAGAATAAAATCACCCCATTTCTGTCACATCCTGATGCCTTGCTGTGGATGTTATAGGTTCCATTTCTGTTCTTTTAGTGGTTGCAATAAATATTTTTTCTTCCTTTTTGGTTATTTGTCCTAACTAATAAATAGGTAAAAGCTGGGCACAGTGGCTCACACCTGTAATCCCAGCACTTTGGGAGGCCCAGGCAGTGGGTCCCTTGAGCCCCAGAAGTTCGAGACCAGCCTGAGCAACATAGTGAGAGTTGTTTCCAGGTTTTGCAATTAGAAACAGTGAAACCTTGAGAATCCTTATACACATCTCCTTGTTCAAGAGATTGGGGTAATAATTAGAAAATGGCTTTGCTGGTTTGTAAGAGATAAGCAGTTTTAATTTTTGAGATAATGGCAAACTGTTTTTCAAAGTGTTTGAACAAATTTAGTGTCCTATGTGCAGTAATAATGAGTTCGGGTTGCTCCATATCCAAAAGCTTATGGGTGCATAAAATGATGTTGTGCTTTCTATGTCTTGTTTAAGAGATAGTTTCTTACCCCAAAGACCTAATGTTATTACATTTATTCCTAACAGTTTAAAATGTTTTCAGTTCATATTTAAATATTTAATTTACCTGAATTTGATTTTTGTTTCTGTTTTTAGGTAGATATCTAATTTCACTTATTAAATATGAATAAACATTTGTCCCATCCGTATTTATTGATGAGTCTTCCTTTCCCAGATTATTTGCATAGCCACCTCTGCCATAATTCAAGTTTCCAAATATGTGTGACTCTATCTGTCTTCTCCACAACAGTGGTCTATTTGACTCTTTCTGTACCAATACCCTACAGTATTTTCATTGCCATAGCTTCATGTAAATTTGTGAAACCTGGTAAGGCAATCCCTTCCTATACATTAGTGTCTACTTCAGTATTGTATTGGTTATTCTAGGCCTTTTGATTTTCTATATACATTTTAGATTTAGCTTCTCAAGTTCCACAACATAACGTGGGGATTTTGACTGGAATTTCATTGTCTTTATAAATCAATTTGGGGAAGCTTTATTTCTTTATAATGCAGAGCCTTCTAATCCATGAATGTCGTATATCTCTCCAGTTCTTTAGGTTTCTCTAATATCTTTTAGTAAAATTATACCATTTTCTCTTTAAAGACTCTTTTGGGGTAAGATTTATTCTTGGATAATTTATTATTGTTGATGCTTTTATAACTATCATTTTTATTATATTTTCTAATTCTGCAATGTTCGTGGGTAGAAGTATATTTTTTGTGTGTTGATTATGCACCCCACCACTTTGCAAAATTATCTTAAGCCTAGTAATTTATATGCATATATTTTGGATTTTGCACATAAGTGATCATCTTATGGGAATAATGAGAGGCATCTTTCTAATCCTTATATATTTTTATTTTGCCTTAATGCACTGACTCAGATACTAAGTACTGTGTTGAAGAGAAGTAGTGGCAGTGAGAAACCTTTTGCCATTCCAGATTTCAAATGGAATGCCTTTATTATTTCGTGATTAAATATGCTACTTGCTGTGAATTTTTGTAGGTGCCAATTTTCAGGCTAGTAAAGGCACCTTCTATTTCTACTTTGCTAAAGATGTTTTTTTCTTTTTAAATAAAGTAGATGTGGAGTTTTATCAAATTTTTTTCTGCACCTATTGATGGTTGTAATTTTTTTCAATAAGTAAACATGGTAAGCTAATTGATTTCCTTGTGTAAAACCATCTTTAACATTCCTGAGGTAAACACTACTGGATTTTTTTTGCTAATATTTTGCTAATGGTCATTTCATCTATGTTCAAGAGAATGCTGTCCTATAATGTTAATTATTCTACTGTCCTTGCCAACTTTTGGTTTTAAAATGTTGTTAGTTTTATTAAATGAGTTGAGGATTTTATTCTACAATGACTTAGGGGTTTGTGAGATATTCAAACTTATTCCTTGGATCTTTGGGAGAAGTAGTGATAAAACCAAGGCCTCCACACATGTGCAAGAGTTTATTTGTGATATTTGTCTAGGAGGCTTGTTGAGAATTAACTGCAATGAAAATACTTTTTATTTCTGGAAGTTCTGTTGATTTTTTTCCTATGTATGATCCATTTTTAATAATATTTTGCTCTTTTCTTATATTTTAGATTCATATATTTATATCCTTATTTATTTTAAACATACCCATTTTGGAATTTTCATTTTATTTTCTGTTTTGGAAATATAAACCTGCTATCTCTCATGTCAGTGGACTCTCATGTTAAATTGTTTCATTGTGATTTTGGAAATTTGGATTGCGAGTTTATCCTCCGTTTTATGCTTGACAGTCTTGTAAATGTTCGGGTTGATAGAATTTACCTCCAAAGATATCTTGTATTTATTTTTGCAAATAGAAGCTGGTAATAGTTTTTATATTACTTTCTCAGCTCAGGGTATCTATGTTTTGCATATAGTCTCAGTTTAATCTGAAAGGCATTGAGGGTAGGCTTCAGGTTACACATAGGAAGAAAGTCTCCACTCCCCTGCAAAGCTCAGAGACTAACAAGCTTCTTTTTTCAGCTCTCCATGCCTTTGCCAGGCTCCTCTTTAGCTTCCTCTTTGTCTTTGGCCTCTAGGAGTATCCCTTACTTTTTTCTAAGGTTAACTGTAACTTTAAAAATATTCTTGCTCAATTTATGTATGTTTTTAGCAGAAAGCTTATCAGGTCCCCTAATGCATATCTTTAGAAGACAGTCAGTAAGACCTTCCTCAAAGTTATTCCTCAGGATTGACAAATTTGATAAGATAAATTCATGCTATATATCAGGAAAAACAAACGTAAAAAGAAAAAAGAACACTCCTACCTGTTATTAATTTATGCCTTCCTCCCTCAAAAAACATACAGTATCTATTATTAATGCTAAGAATTCAAGAAAATGAGTCTAAGAGATGTTCAAAATTTCCAAAAGATAATTATTATGTATAACTGTACACATAAACACAAAGAAAGTAGGATGGTTCTACCTTCTTTTTAATCCTATTGGGACAAGCTCCTACTTCTCCAAACGTCTTCTGTTGCAATCATTTGCCTTTCATACACATCAAGTTGGAGATAGTTGGGGGAATCATAACATGAGACAGAAAAGATAATAAGAGAAGGTAGACATGTTTCTAAAAAGAAGATTTAAAATTCTATAACAAGAAGCACAACAAATATTTCTAACACATCTTCTTTGCTGTTTCTAAAAGATCAATGCCGAGTACTAATGGGTTCAGGACACACTACACTCTAAAATGTCACCTTGGCATTTGAGAAAACTGCAAAAGCAGAAAGCTCTCTGTCACCTTCTCCTCATCCTTCTCCCCTGAAGCAGGTTATAAAACGCTCATTTGAGAGGTGCTCTCCCTATAACTAGAAGAAAGGATCATCGTTATCTCTGAAGACATTGGATACAGAGACGAATCTTAAAACAGCCCTTGCAAAGTTCCCCCCAGTTTATTACCTTTAGATCATACCCCGTTTACCCAGTCATACTCCTCCACGCTGTCCACGCTTTCCTAAACCTAAGTAGAAAAATATACGGGCTCCTCTGTTTCTTTAGGTTTTCATTTCTGAAGGCTCCTCTGTCACATAAACTTTATATTAAATAATTTTTTATGCTTTTCTTCTGTTAATCTGTCTTTTGTCATAAGATCTTCAGGCATAAACCTAGCATAGGTGAGGGAAAGATTTATTTCCCCCCTACAATACTTACCATTGTCTTATAGTGTTCCTTAATTACTTCTTCTAGGTATCTACTGAATAGAGATTCACAGATTCTTTTCTTGTTCAGAAACAGTCCTTTTTTTTTTGCCTCAAGCAATACATACTATTTTTCAGATACTTAGCAAACGTGTTAGGTAATTCAAATTAATGTTAGAATTCATTCTGGGACAATAGTTCCTAAAATATGGTGGTTGAGGCTGGAGAGCAGTTGTATTTTATTTCCCCCTGGCATATACTTGAAATTTAAAATGACATTTTACAAACAATGACAACGTTCCCCCAGACATTGCATTTGTTTTATTGCTTTTTGGCAAAATTTAGTTTTCTGTAATTGTCACTGAGTCAATGAATACTGCACCCTCTTAAGATGATAAGTTCAGTATCTGTACTGTGAAAAACCTGGGTGTGTAAAGCAAGACGGAAGAAAAGGACATGTGAGGCATGTTGCGAATAGAACGGAAGTTGTACGACTGTGCTGCAAGGCCAGGCCAGGAATTGTGCTGTGTGCTTTTACACACGTTTTATCTGTTGATTTCCAGAGAAATTGTATGAATCAAAAATCACTCGTTTCTAGATGATAAAAACAAGGCCAAAGTAATGTAAGTGACTTACCTCTCTTCACATTTTCACAAGCAGTGTGTTTTTTTTCTGTCTCTGACTCAGAATACAGTTTTTTTTTTTTCCTGTGACACTATAGTTATCCTCCATTCTAACCAACACAGGTCTCATAGTTATCCTCCATTCTAACAAAGACATACAGTACTTTGTACCAAATATATGAAATTCAGCAATCAGGTATAATATGTGGGAAGGGATCGCGGTGGTTGGTGATGCTTGTAGCACAAAATCCATGTTTGAAGTCAGAGCCTAGTCCTGGCCCTCAGATAATTCAAGAAGATCCATTAAGGTGGGTATTCCAGGATATTTTCTATCCACTGAACAATGTATATTTACAAAAATAAGTTGACCTCCTACATGTATTAATTTCCTAAAGTTGCTATATTAAATTATCACAACTGGGCGCTTAAAACAATAGAAATGTATTATTTCAAGTCCTGCGGGCTAGAAGTCTGAAATAAAGATGTAGGCAGGGCCACATTCCCTCTGAAGGCTCTAGAAACGACTCCTTTCTTGCCTCTTCCAGCTTCTGGTGGTTTCCAGCAATTCTTGACATTCTTCGTCTTGGAGTCAAATCACTCCAATCTCTGCCTCCGTCTTTGCATGGCCTTCTTCTTTGTGTCTCTGTCAAAATTTCTGTCTCCTTTCTCTTATAAAGATGCCAGTCATTAAATGTAGGGCCCACTTTAAATCCAGGACGATTTTAACACAAGATCCTTAACTAATTAGATTTTTACCTCAAGATTCTTTATTAATTACATCTCCAAAGACTCTATTTCCAAATAGGATTAAATTCTGAGGTTCTGGGTAGTAATGAATTTTGGGTGAACACTATTTAACCCACTACAATTATCAATAGAAGCATTGTAATATTATATTAACCATAGAAGTTCAACAGACTGTTATTTTCTACTATTATTACTACCCCAAATATATCACCTTTATTTTGTATAGGTGCATGCCTTTTTATTTTAGAGTACACACAGGAAGTCTTATGCACATTGTACTCACTGAATTTTCATAACAACTCTATAAATATACAATATATAAATATAAATATGCATCTTTGTTTCACATTGTGTCGATAAAGATCCAGAAACGTAGAGAAATAAAGACTTGCTAAAATATGCATATGTGGTAAATACAAGGAAAGAGACTTTGATTCAAGCAGGACAGGAGAAAAGCAGGATTATTATGAATAGGAATGTATTGTATATGAGTGAGTTGTCTTCTCTCTTAGATTGCAAGCTGGTTGAGAGTGTGGGCATATTCTTAAAACTTTTATCTTCCACAATATTTAACCTACTTGTCATTTATTCATTAATCATATATTTATTGTTCTTGGCCATTAACAAACACTCGATTTACATGCTTGTTAATTAATTCTATATAAGCGTCTATAAACCTCAAGTGTGTACCGTATAGCACAGAGTAGAATGTGCATTATTCAGTCATTCCATTTATATACTTATGTGTTTATTTATTTATTTTGGTGGGGTGGAATGAAATTTAATATTTTTCCTACTCTTTGCAAGTTTCCTCTTCACTTGATGGTCATTAAGATGATTTCCTGTAAGAACTGCCTCTGAAAATGAAAAATGACTCTATAGTTGATGGATGGAAACCGCAATATGGAACTAAAATAATAATACAGATATGCAAACTAAAACATTACATAGCCTGCAGCAGATTTTGACTGCTTATTTATGAAACCCTGCAAAGTGGGGTCTATAATGAAATTGCGGCTAGACCCTTAGCTGTAACATCTATCATGGCGGGCGATGGTATACAACTAAATGAGAAGTTGTTAAGGTCAAGGTACAACCAATATGTATACACTCGATATACAAATGTGTGACTTATGCACAGAAAAACCAATAGATAAAAATATGATGGATTCAATCTTTTTTTTTTCTCCCAATGGAGACCATCTTTAAGATAAATGGTATGGATAACTTTATAAAAAGGTCACCCCTGATTTTATTTATTTAGCCTCAAAGGTAGCAGAAACAAATTACTTTTTTTAAAGGAAAACATCTGATTTTTTTTTGTTTCAGCCATCATACATATGTCAATTTAGCCTGTGGGGAAGTTTGATAACTCATGATTACCCACAATTACATTATAAATTATTCTTTTCACAATGTTTCTATGCATTCTTTCCCTTTTTACAGCACTCTCTTAGACCGTCATCAGTTCTTTTAAGATGAGTGTTCTAAATTGTCTTCTCTATATTTAATCCCCCTTGATCCACATTGCACTCCTAAATGCAATGTGTGTATCATTGTGTGTATCATTCCTTTTTTTCCAATGTGGTAGCTTGCCTGTCTGATGGTAGAGCTTGGATAATGTGTTGTCCCAGGTAACACTCAAGCATTTAAATTGAAGTGTTCTATAGATAATGCATCCTCATTTGTTTTGTAACAAGATAGACATTGTAGGAATTTCAGAAAAGGCAGAAGAGATGCCCAGTGTTATGGGCGCTATTGAAAGGGAACTTAGGGAAAGTAAGTTTGTGTGCATGTAGACAATGGCCTACATTACTAAATCTTTCTGTAGTCTAGAATATGTCAGCATGGTCCTTAGCCTCAGAGACATCACATTTATATCTCAGTTCTGTCATTTATTTTCTGGGAGAATAAACAAGTTTCTTAATCTCTCTAAGCCTCAATTCCTTTGTATAAGATGGAGATAATAATCCCAGCCTAATGGAGTTGTCGTGTGCTTTAAATAGGTAACTGAAACAACTCAATGTCCATTGACAGATGAATGGATAAAGATAATGTGATATATATACACAATGGAATACTCTTCAGCCTAAATCCCGTCATTTGTGACAACATGGATGAACCTGGAAGACATTATGCTAAGTGAAAAAAGCCAAGTATGGAAGGACAAATACTTTATGATTCCATTTATATGCAGTATCTATAAGAGTGAAACTCATGGAAGCAGAGAGTATATTAGTAGTGGCCAGGGGATGTGGGGGTGGCAAATGGGGAGGGGCTGTCAAAAGAGGGAAAACTCACTGTTTTCTCCACTCACATCACTCTTCTAAAACCACCAATAGGGGATTTTACTGACACCAACTAATTCTTCAATTCACAGCAAACATTAACTCAGTATCCTACAATTTAACTCAATTCTGATGCTGACTATTCAGAGTCAGTGCAAACCCCACCAGTTAAGGGCTCAGTTCCAAAAACTAACCCCATTTCAGATGCCAATGGCAAGTTAGATCGTCTCATAAATCTCACTGAACATCTATAAATCAGGTGTTCTCACTAATCTCTTCTCAGGTTCCAGAATTTGCTAGAATAGCTCACAAAACTCAGGAAAACATTTTCTTACATTTAGTGGTTTATCATAAAGGATACAACTCTGGAACAGCCTAATGGAAGAGATGAATAGGGCAAGGTAGCGGGGTTGGATGTGGGAACACTGCCCTCCCATTACCTACATTCACCAACCCAGAAACTCTCCAAACCTCATATTTCAGGGATTTTTATGCAGGCTTCACAACATAGGCATAATTGATTTTTAACTCAATCTTCTGTACTCTCCCCTCCCTGGAGGATGGGGAATGGGCTGAAAATGCCATATTCTAATCATGCCTTGACTTACCTGGCAGACAGCCTCTACCCAGGAGGCTACCAAGGATTGTCTCCGTAGAACAAAATATGCTTCTTTCATCAGGAAATCCAACGAATTAGAAGCTCTATGTCAGGAACCAGAGTCAAAGATCAAATATCAGAACAAAGATCCTCCTAGCACCCTTATTACTATAGACATTACATGGGTTTTAGGAGATCTGTGTCGGGAACCAAGGGCAGAGACAGAAATATATTTTTATTATGTCACATTGTTTCAATTCGTATACCATTTCAGTTATTTTAGATGAATAATTTCCACAGATCGGCTGTAAAACATAGTGCCTATAGTTCACAATATGGTATTGTACCCTTCACATTTTGTTGAGAGTTTAAATCTCACGTTAAGTGTTCTTACCTACCAAAAATAAAAACAAACACCAAAAGGGATACAGGAATCTTTGGGAGGTGTTAGATACAGCTATTACCTCGATCGTGGTGGCGGTTTCATGGGCATTTGTATATGCACAAACTCATCAGTACGTATTAAATATGTATAACTCCTTATACATCAATTATACCTTACTAAAGCTGGTAAAAATAAAATGTAAAGTAAAATAGACAATCGGTTTACAAGCCACTTAAACTTGGGCATGAAAATGTCTCTGAACGTAAGTGGATTGATCTGGAAATTTCTGTTATCAATATCTACATGAATATATTATTATAAGTGATTAGATTTGTGTCCCTTCAGGTGGTAAAAATGCTTAAATATGATACTTACACAATTCAAAAAACACTTTCTGAGCACCTGCCACAGGTTCATATAAAGCATTTAATAGAGGATCTTGCCCAAGGTCAATGCTCAGGGGATGTTAGCTCTGTGACCATGATTATATTCACGATACACGGCAGCTCTGCTTCCTTAAACACTCACATGTGGTTAAAATACCAAAGAGTCACTTTTTATTAGCAGGCCTCATGGAGCTCGCCTGTTTAACAGCTTCCTATGGGAATTAATGTGCTTCTGAGAAGTTGCTTACAAAAGAAAAGGACTTAATTGTAGAAGTTATTTTGTGGTAAGGTAGTTAATAGGACGTTGAGGGAATATTATTTTCGCTTTATGTAATCTATTATAAGTTTACACAGGTTATTGAGTCTTCAGAAATTTTTCGTTTGCACCAAATCCATGCCAAAGAGAAGCTGATGTTTTCTTAGTGATTTGAATGTTAATATATGACATATATCCATTACGTATATCTCTTACTTTTCCAAGATTGGCAGCTATTTTTAATAAGCCTTTAGAATAAAAGACATGCAGCTTTTAAAATGAACCTTCCCCATATGGCCATGTGTTTCTAAACTGAAATTTCGAGAGAAAGACAGATAGAATGTTCTCCTTTTTTGTTTAAAACACCAATCTTCCTGAAAAGCACTGGAGCCTTCATCAAACCCTATCTGTCAGAATAATGCATTTATTACATGCCAGAGAAATACTTGCTTGCTGTGGGTTTGGTGTCTTAGGTGTATGGTTTTGCCATTACCACCACTTAACAAAAGCATTTTGAAACTTTTAATTTTTTGAAATCCAGCAGTGCAATCCCCACTGCTCTTCATCTTGGTTTACAAGTACTAGCTTTCACTGTTAAAGTTCGCGGATTAGAGAATCAGCTGATTCCCTCTGCTACTGAGTGACCACCTAGGCTGCTTCTCTCTACCATCACTGTGTGCTACACAAGACAAACACGTAAATATGAGCTGAAGAACAATACAATCAGAAAAGGGAAACCATTTAACCAAAAGGTATTTAACGTATTCCAAAATCATAATTAAGTAATTTCTGGATGAACTGCTCTTTAGGAATACTCATAGCAAACTTTTCAGGACAGTCTATCTGTCTGTCAATCTATATATCTATTTATTATCTATCTATTCATTTTCACTTAAATGCTCTAAAAAATAGGAACAGAGAAGAATACAAGATGTTGAAACTCAATTAAACTTAATTAGTAGGATGTCACTTTGCTTTAGCAAACTTAAGTGTTTAGATTATTCGTTTTAAATGCCGGTGGAAAATCTGGGTCTCCCATACTTATGAGCAGCTATCAATTGGGAATTCCCGTGAACTCCTCCTTGGGTTTAATAATTTCCTAGAATGACTCAAAAAACTCAAGAAAACATTTGCTTACATTTACTGATTTATTATAGAGGATGCAACTCAGGAGCAGCCTCATGGAAAACATGGATAGGGCAAGGAATGGGCACAGAGTCAGAGAGCTTCCATGCCCTCTCCAGGCACATCACCATCCAAGTACCTTCATGTGTTCACCAATCCAGAAGCTCTCCGAATCCCGTATTTTAGAGAGTTTAATGCTGCTTTCATGATGTAGGAACAATCAGTTTACATATATATGAACAATTAGTGTATATATATGTATATATATATGGAGAGAGAGAGAGAGAGAGAGAGACAGAGAGAGAGAGACAGAATCTGGCTGTGTCTCCTAGGCTGGAGCGAAACAGTGCCATCAAGTCATACTGCAACCTCTGCTTCCCAGGCTCAAGCGATCCTCCAGCCTCAGCCTCCTGAGTAGCTGGGACTACAGGAGTGAGCCATCATGCCTGGCTAATTTTTGTACTTTTTATAGAGATGAGGTTTCGCCATGTTGGCCAGATTGGTCTTAAACTCCTATGCTCAAGCGATCCGCCTGTCTCAGCCTCTGAAAGTGTTGGGATTACAGGCGTGAGCCACTGCAGTCAATTTTCAATTCCGTCTCCTCTAACTCTCCCCTCCCTGGAGGATGTAGGAACAAGAGGTAGATGGAAGGAATGCTAAAACAGAAGCAAGGCAAAAGACTGCATACAAGATATCAACTAACCACATAAAATTTATTGAGTGCTTGGACTGTCTGAGAGATGGTCTCCCTTAGAATATCATTTCCTGATGTATTTTGGCTTATGACTTTCATAATAATATACAATCTTATGCACTCTCTTAGAAACTTTTTACATTTTTCCCCCATGTTTTTGCGTAGCATATGTTAAAAAGTTATTTTAAGCCAATATATTTATTGTACATCAACATGTTATTAAAATTACATACCACTAATTTAATGACATATATACTATCCATAATATCTATACATAAATGTAGATTTTATTTTACACTCTACAGGTATTATTTGTCTAAAAAATTATTAAAATTAGATTTTATATCATATTTGATTTTGGTGCCAAATGTATGCCAAAATTCCTAGAATGGAAGCCAGTAGTTTCTTCTAATTGTGAAGTATAATATGTAACTTTTCCCATTGATTGTGTCAAAATAGATTCAACAATATTAGATATCGGGTCAAACTATCCTACATTTTTTTTTGCATCTATTGAGATTATCCTCTGGTCTCCTATAGTCCATTAGCATAGCGAATTCCATCCGTTACTGATTTCCTGTCCTTGAACCTTCTTTGTATTTCTGTCATAAACTGTGTTAGACAATGTTGTATTACTGTTCAATACTCTGTTGGATGTGGTTAAGCTAATGTTTTATTTAGGTTTCCATCATATCTTATACCATCCTTGGACAATTCAAGGTTATCCTAGTCCCATAAATGAGTCAGAATTTATCTCATTTTCCATTGTCTCTAAAACCTTGTATAAAAATAAATGATCTGTTTCTTAAAATTTAGTGGAACTTACGTGTAACCTCTATAGGCCTTGGACTTCGGCTTAAGACAATGGTTCCCAACAGAGAAGGTGGACAGTTTTGCCTCCCAAGGGACATTTGGCAGTGTCTGGTTGTCACAACTGGTAAGTGGGGTTGCTAGCAGGTGTGACCAGGAATGCTGTTCAACATCTACAAAGTATAGGATAGCCCCACCCCCACAAGGAAGTATCTAGCCCAAAATGTCAAATGGATAATGTTAGAGAAATCTTAGGTTAAAGGAAGAAGGAATAAATTTGCTATTGTAATTTCAGTTTACTTATGGTTTCTGTCTACCTAAGATTTTTACTTCTTTTTTTGCCAATTTACTACTTACAATATTTTAATAATTTCATTATTTTTTCCAGTGTTTGACAGGTACTTGCTCTAAATATTCTCTAAGTATTTTTAATCTCACATATTTGTAGACAATTTACCATTTTCATTATAAATTGTATTTACATCTTACAACTTTTTTCTTGAATCAGTCTTGTAAGAGCTGTGTTTATCTATTTTGTACTTTCAAAAGATCAGGTTATATCTTTGTTAATCATCTCTATTGTTTCAGGGTTTTACCTTTTTTTTTTCTAGTGATTTCTACCACTATCTTATTTCCCTCCTTTCTTCTATTTAGGTTCATTGTATTCTCATTTTCCTATCCTCTTACACAAATGTTTTTTCCTGTATGAATCCATTTGTTTGAAATTCTAGAAAGGTCAGAACTGCAGTGATAGAAAGCAATTAGTGATTTTCAGGAGACAATGAATGGACAGAAGGTTTAGACTGCAAAAAGACATAAGGGAACTTTTTGTAGTGATGGAAATACTCCATACCATCTATGTGGTTACAGTTTTTGACTCTTCCGTTTTTACTGAAATTCATTAAGTTTTGCATTTAAACGTGGTGAACTTTATTATATGTAAATTATACTTCAAGAAAGCTGATTTAAAAATAGAGCAAAAGCCAGACTTTATGTGCCTCCTGCTGAAGAAACTCAAAACCACCCATACTCTTGCTAAACTGCTGTATATGAATATGATCCAGTCTCTGCATACAGCTATAAATTTGAAGGAAATATAGAGAGCGAGGGAGTATGCTAAACTATACCAAGAGTAGGAAATGAGCAAGATACAGATTATGAGAAACTCTACAGGTCAAATGGCCAGAATTCTTTAATAAACACTTTTTAAGAATTTAAAAGACATATTAAATTGAAGAAGAAGTAGACATGATTAATCCAAAGTGTCTAAGGAATTCACACTTGCGAGATAAAAATAAAAAAAAATAGGAAGTGATGATTATAGAAGTCAGAATACTGGTTTTTTGGGAAAGAAGGAGGGGATCTAATTGAAATGGGCCATTTGGAGGGTCTTCCAGGATAGCTGGAAAGTTCTAGTTATTCACCTGCATTAATGTTAAAATGGTGTGTATCTTACATCAATCCAATAAGCTAGAGATTCTCTAAGTGTGGTATCAGGTAAACAACATCTGCATTCCCTGAGAAATTGTTAGAAATGTACATTTTCAGACCCCATCCCAGGCTTCTGAATCAGAACTCAAGATGGTGCCCAACAATGGGCCTTTTAGCCAGCTCTCCAGGTGATTCAGATGCACTCTAACATTTGTCAACCACCGTACTAAGTCATACTTTTGTTCTGTGTGGTTTGCTGATTCTGTGTTTTATTTTACAAAAAGCAGATTTTTGTTTTAAGTTGCAGAGCAATGTTTTTTTAAAAAGGCAATGGGAACCTATATTAATATATGTATATTTAAGTGTTAAATAAAACTAAATTTGGCCGGAAAAAGCCTACGTACTTGCATACTGAGTTCTTACATATGAACCTCAATCTAACTTACGATGTAAACAAACTGAATACCTAACTTACGCGAATGCTTCTGTAAGATTTGCTGAGTCTCAACCAATAACAGCAGCCATACAGCAGGCACTCACAGGTGGTCAATTATTCAAACATTGCTCAAATGAGGCAAAACCCTGGGCTGTAACCAATCCAGCTGTTTCTGTACCGCATTTCTCTTTTCTGTATGTCACTTCGCTTTTTCTGTTCATAATTGTTATCCAAACATGTGGCGACCTCAGAGCCTCTCTGAATCTGTTCCGATTCTGGGGGCAGCCCCATTCCCAGATTGTTTTTCTTCCTCTTTATTGCTCAGTTAAGCTCTGTTAAATTTAATGTATTTAAAGTTTTTAAAAACATATTTTACGTATTCATATAATAAAATGTGGAAGGACATACATCAAACCCTTAGCGTTAACTCAAGGAAGTGGAATCAAAGGAAGAATTTAGTTTTTAAAAATATCTTTGTATTATGGACTTATTAATTGAGATGAATATTGAGTTTTGTGTTAAAAAACACAAAAACTAAAACATTGACTGAGACTTTTCTAAATTGCGGTGCCTCAAATACTTGTGTCCCACCAGAGGCTAATAGTCCTCCAGTTAAAATGTTTAGTAGTCAAATAAATGTATAAAAAACAGACAAAGGGTGCAGGTGACAGAGCAAGAAATAATCCAGTAAGTGACACTGCCAGACACACACCTACACTGACACATACAAAGATACACACATAGCTATTTTGTAGAGTAGCAGAGCTTTACTAAAGCTCTGTTTGACCTAGTCCAATCACTTCTCCATTCGGTGACTGAAAAGGCTAAAGAAGTATCAGACTAAAATTGTAGGTTCTCTTTGTTCAGGCTATTCAAGTGGATTTCCTATATAAAGGTTATAACAGAGAGGTACAAAGTTTTTTAATAAAGTGTTTATAATTCATATTCATCCCAGTGTTGTTCTGCCTTCAAAAATAAATATTAATACAAGAAAAAAATTCAGATAATAGGGTCTGAATTATAAGAAGTTGTTGAATAGAAACCTGTTAGTAAGTTTTGACTTAATTTTTATTTTTTTGATACAGTAATTAAAAACAAACCACACCCTGTACCTTCTTCAGTAGACAATATCAGCAATAGTATGTGTAGATTTACAGTTTATAAGAATTTTTCAAATATGTTACCTCATTTGCTCCTGCCAGCAAATCCGTGTGGTAGTATGATATTAACACACCCTTCATGACGTGAATCACACACCTAACACTGTTCTCAGTGGTTTACATACCTCATCCCATACATACATACATCAACCCATGCCTTTACAACAGTGCTCTGAGGTGTTGGTATATTATTGTACTTATTTTACACATGAAGAAACTGAGTAACAGAGAATTCAGCCATCTTGCCTAATATCACTGAGCAAATGAGTGGGGGCAAGGAGTGGATTTAGTCCTGGATTCTGGCTTCTGGCTTCAAAGTCTATGCTGCACTATTTTGCTCAATGCCCTCTCTGAAGTGTCATTTCTTGAAATAATGACACTGTGTTTTCACAGGACTGCCGTCACAGTAATGACAAAACAGCAGCAGGGGCTCTATCTGCCTTATGCACATGGACTTGGGATATGTTTAGTGAGAATGCATGTTTTGCTGTTACTCCTAAGAGCAGGTAGGATCTTTGTTGCGCAGAACCTAGAATTTGAGGCTTAAAGAAGTTCATGCCTTGAGTTGCCATATTACCAATCATTCAAAAAGTATCTACTGAAATGTGTTAGAAAAATAGTACAATTGAATTGCAGCAGATAGAATCAAAGATGCATAAACAAAAAGATCTTGCAGCAAAGATGCGTAAAGAAAAAATTTGTAATCTCCTCACCCACCTGACCTTCATTTCTACTCTACTGAGGTGAACAGTTTTAATACTTGACACAAGGCTTTCCCTAATCATCTTCTTCAAGGAGAATACTGAAACATAAATGAAGGCTCAAACGTCTTGGAAGAAGGCTTGGTCTTCATTGGATGTACAGAAATGGGGCTATTTTATGTGGATTCCTCTTCAACTTGCTGGTCTAATTGAATAGTAAGTCGTGGAGAATGTTTTCTGTCCATAGATGATTGTGGTTTCATGCCTTAAAAATCTAATTCTGTAATCCATTTTGAAAGTCTTTTTGGGTATGGGTAAAGACATGCTCTAACAAATTATTGTTCCTCACATATCCAAATTAATTACCATAGTTATTCCTGCTCCATCATGTGTGAAGTCCTGGGCAGAGACTGCAAGGGGTTCATTGTTATTGCCATGTAATTCCAGTGGATTCATTAAGGTGTATTTCTTCCTCGCCCCTCCCCCAGCTATTCTTACTTGTCTTGTGGATGGCCTAAAATCTCCTTGTCAAACTCCCCTCAAAAGAGTTCCACTGGGACTACAGAAACATTCTTTTGCAACTCAAAAACAAATTTTTAAAAAGTCAACATCTTTCTAGTTTTAGGTTTTCCTTTTAGGAAAATTCCTGGAATAAATATCCATTTACTCAAGTCTTCTCTTGGATTCTAGAGTAAATTTTAATTTTTTTCTTATATATAATTCATTAACAAATGTCACTGAATAGTTCATTCTAGGCATTTTGATTTTATCACTGTCACACATTGCTTTGTTTTTTTCCATTTTATTTTCTGATGGATTTTTGCTGGTCTACAAGTACTAATTTTTTTATACAGCTTATATATTTATTGCACTTAAGAAACATATAACATTTACTTCTTGTCAGACATGTTATATATTTTAGTAAACATTATATTAAAACGTTTTCTATTTATTTACTGTGGTATCCTCAGGGTCTAAAACAGATAATGCTGTCTGTATATTTGATGCAGTATAACTTTAAAAGCACATTGTATTCTTTAAGTGCTAGACATTTTCATCTAGAACAAGGAGGCCTCTTGCTTTGGGGACCTTTCCTCCCTGGACAGTGACCTCATTAGCTCTGTGATGTCATCTGGACCTTCAGGTAACCAGTTACATATGACTTTGCTGCCCAGGTTTGTGCTGGCAGCCACATGGAAGCCACACTCGTAGGATAGTTTTGGTAGACTGCTTGGCAGTATAACCACAAGGGTTAAACCCAGCTAGTTAGCAGGTTGACTCACAGCCCCCATCCTGATAGTTCTGGAGATTCCAAATAGGAAGTCTAGTTATCATCAGCAAATGCATTTTTCGAGACATGGAGTTAATGTGACGACTATCCTTAACTTTGTGTGCTGACTTGTTTCCTGGTTTCCTCATTCGATCTGTGCTGCATCTCAGTGAATTAGTTGTAATAATTACATCAGCATCAAAAGCTTGCTGGGAAGATGAGATGAGGAAGCCCTTGCATAATCAATCACCTAGTGCTGTGCCATCCTCCAGGAGGGCAGAGATAACTGCACACAGATCTGCATCTCATAGGGCTTGGCTGCAACTCTTTTTTTTTTTTTTTTTTGAGACAGAGTCTCGCTCAGTCACCCAGGCTGGAGTGCAGTGGCTCGATCTCTGCTCACTGCAAGCTCCGCCTCCTGGGTTCACGCCATTCTCCTGCCTCAGCCTCCTGAGTAGTTGGGACTACAGGTGCCCGCCACCACGCCCGGCTAATTTTTTTTTGTATTTTTTTAGTAGAGACGGGGTTTCACCGTGTTAGCCAGGATGGTCGCGATCTCCTGACCTCGTGATCCGCCCTCCTCGGCCTCCCAAAGTGCTGGGATTACAGTCGTGAGCCACCGAGCCCGGTCTTGGCTGCAACTCTTGCTTAAATGCTTTTGTACTTTGAACACTGAAGAGAAACATTCTTCCCTAACTCAAAGCTGCTTTGTAGAAATACGTGTCGAAGTGTTAGTGGTTTCATAAATGTCTAAATGAAATTGTTTAAGTTATTCTACGGTATCATCTGGTTGCATGGTGTGTAAAGTGACACTGTGCTGTGACACCTCCCCAGCATTTCCTTCATTAACATAGTTTGGTGGACCTGACTGTCAGTGTGTGAGCCCGGACCACCCTGGGCTAATTATTCTGACCATAAAATGCCAATTAGTGCCTGGTATCCTTCATTAGTCTCACTTTTTCATATTTTATTATAATATGTACCTGGGTGTATTGCTGGATGAATTTAACATCACTTTGCTAAATTCATGTAATAAAAAAACTTAGCAAGGATTTTTTAAATGCCATTACCATAAAACATACATTGAATTTGGGGAACAAAAACTCATTACAAATACCAAATATTCCCTTTCAGTAATATGTGTATTTATATATATTCATTCAACTTTCTTTTCCTATGCCTTAAGGAAATATTTGTGATTTCTCCTTATACATGTGGAATGATTCTTGATATGTTTGTTTATTCCGGTGCATTTTTGTTCTTTTTCATGAATGACTTGACCACATTTTCTAAAATCACTGCTTGTCTTTAGGACATGTTTGCATGTATATATAGGTATAGATATAGATTATTTATTTATACTCACCAGAATAAACTGTTTTAGTGGTTTTCATAGTTTTAAATTTATTAACTTTGGATTTCTAAGGATATAAATCAAGTGAATACCATACGTTTAACAATTTAAAAAAAGATTTTGTAAAAAGCACTCACCACATCCTCATATACGCTTCATACACATGGCCATATAGCATGAGTCAGAGAGCATTTTTTTTTTTTTTTGGTGGTGAGGGGCCGGGGGGTGGGGTAATTGCCTAAATGAAACCCCAAATGCTCTGAGATATTTTGGTTATAGCAAATGCCAACAGTGCTTGCAAGGCGCTAAAATCATAGCAATTAGAGAAGTTCCCTGCACTCACTCACATAGTGGAAAGTATTTGGACATTAGATAGCAAAGCAACGTGCTACCAGGAGATGTGGGCTGTAGAGTTGGAATCATGTTTTGTAACATAACCTCTTAGCATGCAGGGTTAATTTGCAGTTTATCAGAGTATTTTCCAGTGGATTCACGCCTGACCTGTGTGACTACTTGGCAAGGGAGATGGAGCAATTAATACATCTGCCACATGGGCTGCTGTGAAGATTTGAGGAGAGAATCTTCATGTGGCCACAGTTCAGTACCTGGCCTGGACAGAATGCTCAATAAATCCTCACTATTGCAATTGTTCTCACTAGAAGATATCATTTTCTTCCTGAATACGTGAAAAATTGAAGTTAAGGGTAGTAGACCAAATGAAAGATGAGCATTTCCTTGAAGTTTTAGAAATAAAATGTATTGATTAGAGGAGTTATGCATGTTCAAGTGACTGGAGGAAGGAAAGCAAAGATATTTCAAGAGACAAAGAGGATCTCTGGAACCCGTTCTCCCCCCACCCACCACCCCAACTTACCCTTAAGGCATCCATTGTTGGCAGCCCTGATAAGATAGATACAAAGCCACTTAAATATGTCCATATGCACACCCACACCCCCTAATTCTGCCACCCCGCCAACTGCACTGCTCCAACTATACTCTCGAGGGCAGGGCATGTTTACCCGCACTTCTGCACATTCAGTTCAGGCAGAGAGTTCCCTCTGTCAATATACAGGTAACCTTTCGAAATTATTTCCTTTTTGAAAACAGCCAGCATGCTATGCATTTTAATTTTTCTAATGTTTTCTCACTTAAAATATGCCAAATATGTCTTTCCAGGGTTTTCCAGATCCATAGATTTATCTCGTATTACATTTTAAAATTCCAACTCATAACTCGTGTAAGCTTTATTGAGTGTAAATTTTGAAGTGCTGATTTAACAGTTTAATTTTTTCACAAATATCTAATTTTCCCAGCAGCATTTGACCTTAGTACAGTACCTGTTTCAACTCTGTTCATTCTTGAGAAAAAGAAAAAAACCATACAGTTTTAATTTGGTAGTGTTATAATTCCCTTTCAGTATCTATTATGAGAAATATGTCATTACTCTTTATTTCATGAATGAATTGCCTAAAGCTGAACTGACCACATGTGACCATTTAAATTTGGATTTGTTTTAAATTAAATACAATCTAGTCCCATCTCAAGTGTTTAGTAGCCACAAGTGGCCAGTGTCTGTCACATGGGCAATTGCATGTAAAGCATTTCCATCATTGCAGAAGTCATTGCAGAAATCTCTCTTGGACAGCAGTGCCCCAGAGTGTCACGGCTTTGGGGTTTTTAATGCAGTTTCCGGAAACCACCAACGAGATAAAAGCCAACATTTTGCAGTACAGTATCTTGCCATGCAGATATGTGGGTATATCCGTTGGTGCAAGGTTTTGTTCTATTCCTCATTATTGTTTTATAGATTTATTTATAAGGGCTCTACACAGCTCTCAGTAAATCATTATTGTATTCAAAGAACAGGAATTATCTGTTTGTTACAGATGGGAGCTTTTGAGACAGAGAAATTGAGGGACTTCGTAAGAGCACACACATGAGTTAATATTTATTTTGATCAGTTTTTTTATTGATATTTTACTTACAGAAGTATCACTTGTTCATCCTAACCGGTGAAATGCTGCAAAGATGTACAAGCAGAAATCGCGTGGAGTTCCCTGGACCGGCCCTCCAAGGCTGCCCCCCTGAAAAACCAGTTTTAAGGTCCACCTGATCTTGGGTAGCCTCCCTCACTCCTGACCCCTGCCCCGCAGCTCAGAGGACAGATGGGCAGGGCTCGATTTCTTCCTCGGTCCACATGCAGTTCATACTCTGATCGCTTAGCAGGTAGAGTAATCCCTTTAGGGAGAGGTTTTTATATTTCATGTTTTAATGTCCAAATCATAATCTGGCACCGGATTTGTTTGGATTTTTATTTCCAGGAAAGGTTTTGGATTTTTTGGGGGAGGAGAATTTTGGTGAGATGCAAGAATTAACTGCTTTTCCCAAGACTCGTCTACAAATACGCAGTTTGTCATAAGAGCTCTTGGTTCTCATCTTTTGATCTGTGTCAATACCGAAGTCTCCCTGATGGCATTTTTCATACTGTCATTTTACAACAATTTGGCAAGTATCCCTCATTACTTATCTTTTGTGGTTAATTTCATGAATTTTCTCACTAATTTATTGGTTGCAGATGAGCCTTAATATTGTTTGATCCAATAATTGTTTTAAACATACTGACTCCAAATCTAGCATTTAATTTGAGAGTAACTGGTAACAGGAGCACTGGAGTCATGGCAGTTCTGTTCTGATGACCTCTGGAAGTCTTTTTTTAAAAATTTTATTATTATTATACTTTAATTTTTAGAGTACATGTGCACAACGTGCAGGTTAGTTACATATGTATACATGTGCCATGTTGGTGTGCTGCACCCATTAACTCGTCATTTATCATTATGTATATCTCCTAATGCTATCCCTCCCCCCTCCCCCCACCCCACAACAGTCCCCGGTGTGTGATGTTCCTCTTCCTGTGTCCATGTGTTCTCATTGTTCAATTCCCACCTATGAGTGAGAACATGCGGTGTTTGGTTTTTTTGTCCTTGCGATAGTTTGCTGAGAATGATGGTTTCCAGTTTCATCCATGTCCCTACAAAGGACATGAACTCATCATTTTTTATGGCTGCATAGTATGCCATGGTGTATATGTGCCACAACCCCATCAAAAAGTGGGCGAAGGATATGAACAGACACTTCTCAAAAGAAGACATTTATGCAGCCAAAAAACACATGAAAAAATGCTCATCATCACTGGCCATCAGAGAAATGCAAATCAAAACCACAGTGAGATACCATCTCACACCAGTTAGAATGGCGATCATTAAAAAGTCAGGAAACAACAGGTGCTGGAGAGGATGTGGAGAAATAGGAACACTTTTACACTGTTGGTGGGACTGTAAACTAGTTCAACCATTGTGGAAGTCAGTGTGGCAATCTCTGGAAGTCTTGAGTCAATATCTTCTATAGCATATTGACCAGAATCTAGTATCTGGTATTGAAAATGCTCACTTATTTATTCAATACATCTTTTTTGTAAACCTTGGAATTTTTCTCAATAAATTTCTTGAAATAGTAATAAAAAATTTATTCTGAGTGGTGTTTTTATATTTGTATATTTGTATATTACAGTTGATAACTACTGGAATACAAGAAAACTATAGATCTAAATGTAAATTGCTCATTTTTCTGCCAAACTTTCAGAAATGTCTTGCCAGTAGTACTCACAGATTTTCTATGAATGCTATTGAATGTTCTATATTGGTAATGTTACATGTGTGTTAGATGTATTCCAATATCATAGCCAAGAAATACTGGATCATCACATTCGTTAAAGCTCTCAATGGATCATGAGACTGAAAAGTTTTTCCGTTTCCTTGCTTTTGAGTTTACAGCCTACGTTCAATGCCACCACTTCAACCAATCCTTTTACTCCACGTTTTTTTCAACCTTATTCTGATAAGTGGGCCCTCAGGTAATATTTTGCAAGGCCTTGAATGCAGACTAATTAGTGATGCCCTAGTACCCACATGAAAGCTCACTAGAAACAAGTTGTAAAGCATCACTAGCCAAAAGAAACACAATGTTAGCGACATATGTAATTTTAAATTTTCTAGTAGCCGTATTTTAAAAATAAAAAAGATGTGGAAATATTAGTAATATGTTTTATTTAGTTAGATGCATGAAAATGGTATAATTTCAACATGTAATCAATGTAACAAACATGTTAATGAGATATTTCACTTTATTTTTTCATACCAAATGCCCAGCACGTGGTGGTGTGTATTTCACACCTGAAGCACATCTTCATTTGGACAAAGCACATTTTAAGGGCTGATAGATATATGTGACTAATAGCTATCATACTGGACAACATGGTGATAGTACGGTAGTGGTTAAGTCTAGCTAATGTATTGGGTTGTTCATAATGTTCATATTCTGAGAGCCAGGTATGTAAGATCTCAAGAACTAAACTAACTTTAATTAAATAATTTGTTTTGTTAGATGTGTGACAGCACATTAAAATAATGTAATTGCTTCTATTTCTAAGTTTTGTTCAGTTTACAGGAGTACTTCTGTGTGGTGCGCATTTACTCGTGTTGATGGATTTTCGAGGTAAAAGTAATAATATTACCAGTCATTAGTTCATTATGCAGATTAAATGAGTAGAATTAAATAAAAGCTCCTAGTGTGCTGCCTGAAATGTCAGTGAAAACTCAGGAAATGTTAGTAATTGTCATTATCATGATTGTCATTACCAGGCTTAATGGCATGAATTTTCCCTGATTTACAGCTTAGGAAGCTTGAAACTTGCAGACATTTTTAAATGTCACAGGACACATAAGTGGTAGGAGGTAAGTTCACTTTAATTTAAAAAAATTGTATGAAAAGTTTATAGAAAGATACGACTTGCTTATTCTAATATTTGAGACAATGCTCAACTATATAAAGAGGAAAGTTTGTAGTCCATCCCCATACCCTGACTCAACCATTACAAAAACCCCCAACTTGTCCCTCCACACTGTTGTCCTTGCTAACACAATCATCTACTAACTCCCATATGCACATGGAAGGCTTTTTTCCCTTTATTTGTTTGTGCAAATATGAGCTCATCAGACAAAAGCCGTTTTCTGCATTTTTTTTTTTGAGATAGATAGGGTCTGATTCCCATCATCCAGGCTGGAGTGCAGTGGCATGACCATAACTCACTGCAGCCTCAAATTCCTGGGCTCAAGTGATCCTCCCACCTAGGCCTCCGAGTATCTGGGACTAGAGGTGCATATCATCACGCCTAACTAACTTTTTGGTATTTGTAGTAGAGATGTGGTTTTGCCGTATTTTCCAGGCTGGTCTTAAATTCCTTGGCTCATGCACTCTGTCCACCTTGGCCTCCCAAAGTGCTGGGATTACAGGCATGAGCCACTGCACCTGGTCTGCAATTTGTTTTTCTTGCTTAAAAAAGATAAAATAGGTTTCTCCCCAGATCAGTGGGGGAGATTTTATGGTTTGCATTTTATACATCAACTCTCTAACCCATATGGAATTTATTTTGGTAAATGCTAGAGAGGTGAGGTTTTTCACTTTCCTTTTTTTTTTAATATGAAATTTGTCCTGGCAACATTTGAGTTTTCGGTTTTGTTACAATGATCCTCAGGTCACTTCTTAAACTAGATGTTCAATTGCTTTAATTATTTAGCTATACAGTGCCATTGGTACTCATTCAATAAATATTTATTGGTGTCAATAGTCTGTCATCATTAAGCAAAAAATAATAATAATACTCATCATCATGGGACTTGCATTCTAAGTGCAGGGAGAGGGCAGAGATGTAAGCACTGTTGGGAAGTCATAAAATATAAAGGTTGAGGGCGAAAATACACACCCAGGTTAAAGGGGTTCTGGAGTTCTGGTGTGGGGACCGGTTGTAAAACTAAAGTGGTCAAGAAGGTCTTCAATGAGAAGGTGTTTTCTGAAGAAACTGCTAGAATATATGAAGGATGTGAGAAAGGCATCATAGAAACTTACATAGAAGAACAGGCCTAAGGAACATCCTGCGAGAATGCCGTAATATAGAAGAGCGGCTGGTCAGTTCTAGGAATATCAGGGAGGCCAGTGTGGCTACAGCGCTGTGACCCAGGAAGAGTCTTTAGGGATGAAATCAGAGAGATAAAAGAACACTGGTTAATGTAGGGCTTTGGAAGTTATTACAGTGACCGGCTTTTAATCCAAGATCAATAGGGGAGCTACTGAGGTTTGGAGCCACAGTGTATGTCATTTTCTGACTTACCAGTTAAAATGGTTATTTTGAATATATTTTTAGAAAGCATGCCTATAGGATTTCCTGATGAATAAGATGTCCATTTATTGAAATGAGGAGATTTCCATTTCAAGAAAAATGTGGTATTGGTTAGGAGATCAGTTAAACTTGGTATTATTGTTAGACATACAAATGGAGACGCTGAGTAGGCAATTATGTTCTCTGGAGGTCAGAAAGGAGGTCTAAACTGGAAATATAAACTTAGATGTTATTAGTATACAGATTGTTCATAACACCATTAGACTGGAAATATTCATTCAGGGAGTATGTGCATGTCCATAAAGCAAAGAGGAACTTAGACACAAGGAAGAGAAGAACCAGCTGAAGGGACTGCATAGGAACCAGTGACTTAAGCAGAAAACTCAGAAAATTGTGCCTAGGTAGCCGATATGGTTTGGATCTGCGTCCCCACCCAAATCTCAAGTTGAATTGTAGTCCCCAGTGTTGGAGGTGGGACCTGGTGGGAGGTGGTTGGATCATGGGGGTGGAATTCTCATGAAGGTTTAGCACCATTCCCTTAGTGCTGTCCTTGTGATAGTGAGTGAGTTCTCATGATATCTGGTTGTTAAAAAGTGTGCAGCACCTCCCTTTTTGCTTTCTCTTGGTCCTGCTCCTGACACGTAAGATGACTTCTCCTGCTTTGCCTCTTGCCATGAGTTAAAGTTCCCTGAGGCCTTGCTGGAAGCAGATGCTGCCATGCTTCCTGTACAGCCTGCAGAACTATGAGCCAATTAAACCTCTTTTCTTTATAAATTACCCAAGGTTAGGTTGTTTCTTTATAGTAGTGTGAGAATGGACTAATACAGAGGCCAACTGAATAAAGTGTTAACAGGAGGAGAGAGTAACCTACTGTAGCAAAGCTTACTTATTATGACACATAAAGCATAAGAAACCAAAGAAATAAGTAGATAAATTGGACTTCATCAAAATTAAGATATTTTGTGGTTCAAAGGACACTATACAAAAGTGAAAAGACAGCCTATAGAAAAAGAAAAAAAATTGTAAGTAATTTATCTGATAAGGACCTATTATCTAGATTATATAAAGAGCCTTTGCAACTTGACAGTAGAGAAAACAACTCATTTAAAAAAAATAAGAAAAGTACTTGAATAGCCATTTCTCCAAATAGGCAATAAGTACATGAAATGATGCTCTCACCATAATAGGTGTTAGAATGCAAACCACAGTGAATTATCATTTCACACCCAAGAGAATCGCTACAAAATTCAAACAAACCAAAAAACAAATACCAGACAATAGTAATTCTTTGAGAAGACATGAAGGAAATGTTGCTGGTGGGAATGTAAAATATTACAGCCACTTATAAACAAAGTCTCATAGTTCTTAAAAATGTTAAACATGGAGTTACCGTATGACCAGCAATTCTACCTAGATATATACCCAAAAGAAGACAAAATATATGAGCAAACAAAAACTTGTGCATGAGTATATATGGGAGCACTACTCATAATAGCCAAAAAGTGGGAATAATTTACATGACCATGAACATATGAGTGAAAAAACAAAATATGGCATATTCATACAAGGAAATAGTATTCAGTGATTAGAAGGAATGAAATATTGACACATGATACATCAACAAAATTTGAAAATATTATGGTAACTGAAAGAAGACAGACACAAAAAGTGCATGTATATATAGCATCATTTATTTTATATAAAAGTGTCCATTATAAACAAACACATAGAGATACAAAGTAGAATAGTGGTTGCTAGGTTCTGGGGGAGAGGGGATAGAGAGTGACTGCTAATGGTACAGGGTTTCTTTTAGGGGTGACTAAATGTCCTGATATGAGATAGTGGTAATGATTGCACCACCCTATAAACAAACTCAAAACCAATGAAGTGTAAACTTTAAGGGGTAGATTTTAGGGTAGATAAATCTGTTTTATTTATTTCACTTTTATATTAAGTTCAGGGGTACATGTGCCATTTTGTCTTATGGATAAACTTGTGCTCCAGGAGTTTCACCCCCCAAGGGCATAGGGGGCTGGTGGTAGACGGCTTGGAGCTCCAATGTAGAGAGCCTTGGAATGCCACGCCAGAAAGTTCAGATTTCATTTTATCTCTAGTACCAAATGATTGCAAGGACAAATGTGAGTTGTAAGAGCCTGAAACATTGGCTGCAGTAATGAAAACAAAAATGATTGGCAAGATTCCAAAGATAGTTTAATGGCGGAATTGGCTGACTCTCATTACATTTTTGAGAGAAAGGAAGAGATCAAAGATGCTGAGGTTTCAGTTTTGGTAAAGAGATTCACCAAATTCAGTTTTATTCAGTTTATCCACCATTTGCTGGGTATTCCTGAGTTGTGGCAGCAGACGACAGGGAAGTTTGTTTTCGCAAAGACATTTCTAGTGCTGGAAGGCTCAAGGCAAATGTTTTGATAGTGTACTACCTCTAATCAACGTAACTCTATAGTTTAATAAAATACTCCACAGTTTATCTTACCAGACTTTCTGACCTTAAAAAGAGAGTTTCTTTCTTTTCTTTTCTTTTCTTTTTTTTTTTTTTTTTTAGACAGAGTCTCGCGCTGTCGCCAGGCTGGAGTGCAATGGCGCCATCTCGGCGCACTGCAACCTCCGCCTCCCGGGTTCAAGCAATTCTCCTGCCTCAGCATCCCGAGTAGCTGGGGCTACAGGTGCGTGCCACCATGCCCAGCTAATTTTTGTATTTTTAGTAGAGATGGGGTTTCACCATGTTGGCCAGGATGGTCTCGATTTCCTGACCTCGTGATCCGCCCGCCTCGGCCTCCCAAAGTGCTGGGATTATTATTTCTTATCCTCAATGAAATCAAGGATTCTTTTAACAGATATTTGGAATTACAACCCATTAATGTTGCCTCCCACCACACACATACATTTCACACTTTGACAACTCCATTAATCTGAAGAAATGATTGATACCAATTTAAAACCTTAGGCTGGCAGTACCTGTCTTTTAAAATATGTTTTTTGTGGTACATATTCAAAATACGTTGTTGGGTTTTTCAATCTCTGAAAACCATGAAGCAAAAAACTTGGGCTGAGGAGAAGAGTGGGAGGAGGCGAGGCTACTTCGATGGAGTGGAAGTTTGCTGAGCATTTTCACATGGCCCTTGTTTCTATGGAAACAATTACCCTTGTCTGTACCATTTATATATGTTTAGAATAATCTCTTCTGTATTTCCGATCTCAAAGAAAGCCTCCTATGAAACTTGGAATCATCAGTGGGAAACTATTTTAACACATTAGAAATCTGTAATGGAAGCGGACTAACATTTTGGTCTTCAGAGAACGCTAAATAAAGTAAATGGTGACCATCTGGTTATCATTTGTAAATTTAGTGAACCTTGTAGGATGAAAGTTTACCTCATACCTGGCCATGGATTACATACTTTTAACATTTATTGACTGCTTACTATATTTCAGGCACCATGATGCAAAGTTTTGTTTCACATCTTATTCAATCCTCAGAACAGCTCAGCGTGGTAGTATAGTTATTCTCATCTCCGTTTTACTCATGAGAAACTGGGGCTAAAGACATGAAGTGACTTGTGCAAGATCAGCCTGACTCTACTCTTTTTTTCTTTTTTCTTTTTTTATTTTTTTGAGACGGAGTCTCGCTCTGTCGCCCAGGCTGGAATGCAGTGGTGTGATCTCGGCTCACTGCAAGTTCCATCTCCCGGGTTCAAGTGATTCTCCTGCCTCAGCCTCCTGAGTAGCTGAGATTACAGGTGCGCACAACCACGCCCAGCTAATATTTATATTTTTTAGTAGAGACGGGGTTTCACCATGTTGGTCAGGCTGGTCTCACACTCCTGAGCTCGTGATCCACCCACCTCGGCCTCCCAAAGTGCTGGGATTACAGGCATGAGCCACTGCGCCCGGCCGACTCTACTCTTTTTATGCCTGGCTGTGGCTTCCTGTGAGCTGATCTATTAGGCAGTAGTTGAGGTCTTCACTTACCCTGAATTTCTTCTGGTTCTCCACTACTGGTAAATGACTAACTCTCTGAATTGAGTAATGGATGAAGTCAGGAATGAGTCTATTGCATGCGTGCATTTATAGAAGAGGCTGCAGTGCCAAGACTCCTTTAGTTTTGTGTTTGCTCATTGTGTATGGATGAGGCTACTCCAGTGTTCTCTATCTTTATTTCACATAAAATGCAGAGGATTTCAGGCCTGGGTGTAGATCATCATCACACATGTCTTGTTGTCGCTATGTTTGTAGGCAATAAAGGTAGGTTTAGACCAACCTTGTCCAACCTGCAGCCCATGGGCCACGTGTGGCCCAGGACAGCTTTGAATGTGGCCCAACACAAATTTGTAAACTTTCTTAAAACATTATGAGGTTTTCTTTTGATTATTATTTTAAAGCTCATCAGCTATCATTAGTGTTAGTGTATTTTATGTGTGGCCCAAGACAATTCTTCCAATGTGGCTCAGGGAAGTCAAAAGATTGGACACCCCTGGTTTAGACAGTGTTATGGGTTGAATTGTGTCTACTAAAATTCATATGTTGAAGTTTTAACTCCTGGTACCTCAAAATATGTCTTTATTTAGGCATACATTCTTTACAGCAGTGATTCCCAACCTTTTTGACACCAGGGACCAGTTTCGTGAGAGACAACATTTTCACGGACATGTGGGAAAATGGTTTCAGAATGAAACTGTTCCACCTCAGATCATCAAGCATTAGTTGGAGTCTCATAAAGAGAATACAGTCTAGATTCCTCGCACGTGCAGTTCACAATAGATTTCATGCTCCTGTGAGAATCTAATGCCACTGGTAAGCTCACTCACCAAACACTCACCTCTTGCTGTGCGGCCTAGTTTCTAACAGGCCACGAACCGGTCTGGTCCATGGCCTGGAGGTTGGAAACCTCTGCTTTACAGAGTTAATCATGTTAAATGAGATCCAATGTGATGGGTGTCCTTATAGAAAATGGAAATTTGGGGCCGGGCGCAGTGTCTCACGCCTATAATCCCTGCACTTGGGGAGGCTGAGGTGGGCAGATCACCTGAGGTCAGGAGTTCGAGATCAGCCTGACTAACATGATGAAACCCTGTGTCTACTAAAAATACAAAAATTAGCTGGGTGTGGTGGTGGGCACCTATAATCCCAGCTACGCGGGGGGCTGAGGCAGGAGAATCTCTTGAACCTGGGAGGCGGAGGTTGCAGTGAGCCGAGATCATGCCACTGCACTCCAGCCTGGGTGACACAGTGAGACTCTGTCTCAAAAAATATATAAAAATAAAAAAAATTAAATTTGGCCAGAGAGAAATGCATAGAAGGAAGATGATGTGAAGACACAAGGTGAGAAGACAGACATTTCCAAGCCACGGAGAGAGACCTGATATACATCCTTATCTCAAAGCCAATTTATAGTCTTGTGTGCACTTGTACAAACACAATAGATGAATAGCATGGGCATGGCTATTATTATTAATTTGTGAGGAAGTGGTAGGGAGGAGGTCCAGGGAAGATTGTCTGGAAATAATGACATCTACGCTGCAGATGTATGGAGGAACAGACGTTATCCTGGTGATTGGGATGCAGTGTGGGAGAAGGGTATCCCAGGCAGAGGAGATAACTTGTGTAATGTCAGCGGTGGGTGAGCAAGAGAGGATGGTATGCTCGCAGGACTCCTTCCTGCTCTGACCTTTGCCCTGACACTTCATGTTCCTGGTTCTCCATCGCCTCTCCTGAGCATCATTTTCTCTCCCATTACTCATGCTAAGCACTGTGCAAAGTTCAGTTCCTGGCCCAGTGATATTCTCCTTTTACTACTTTTGAAAAATTTAAAAAATGCCATTACATAAAATATCATCCGTCCCAGGACCGCCGCCGTATGAAACTCCAGCTGAGTGGCAGTTCTTGCCTAAGGCATTTACATTTGTACAGCCCAGCTTCAGCTCAACCCTGAGATACCAAAATGACACCCTTCACCCTTCCTTCCAAATTGTTGTCTAGATTCTGTATTTTAAAAAATATTCTCATCATCAATAAGTGACCTGGTCCTAAAACCTGGAGTGATCTCTGACTTCTCCTGCTACCAAACACCTTGTCAGGAATCAGGGCCAAACAGTGTTATTGTACACATCCTCAATTGTTTATTTTTCTTGAAATTCTAAGCAACCTTCGTCTCTCCCCATTCTGTGAGCATCTCTCTCCAGCTCCAGTGACCAGTGGAGATTCTGTGTCAGGGCTCCAACCCCAGATTTCCCCTTCACATTGCCCTAGTAGAGGTTCTTCATGAGGGATCCAACCCTGCAGCATACTTCTGCCTGAACATCCAGGCATTTCCATACATCTTCTGAAATCTAGGCACAGCCTCCCAAGCCCAAGCCTCAACTTTTACCCTCAGTGCATCTCCAGGCTTAACACCATGTGGAAGCCACCAAAGCTTGAAGCCGCCAAGGCTTGAAGCTTGTACCCTCATGTTAGTCTTAGGTTATAGTATCCTGCAGGTAAATACTCAGAACAACTTCCAGCACTTGAATATTTACTCCTTCCCCCACCCCACATACTGGCAGAATTCATGTTGGGATACTACATTTACTATGAACACACACCCCTGATTTGAAACAAGACTAGGATACATGGTAAAGAATGTTTATTCACTAAAGTTTTGACAGACTGAAGGCCATTATTTCAGATTGGAAATAGGACACTTAAAAGAACTACATGGACATTGGGTAAAAGAACATGGGTTGAAATTTGCCTGGCAGTAGCCCAAAAGTAAATGGTCTTCAAGGTGCATATGAAGGAACTGTAGGAGGGAAATGGGATAATTCACATCTCCACCAATAATTAAATGTAGCCACACTAGCTTGGGGGATTTGAGGTGAGACATCTAAAATACTAAGTCATGGTGAGGGCTGGAAGACAAAAGAATGAATCACTTCATAGGAATGCCTGTGGGGAAGGGCTTGAAGGAATCATCCTCTGACTTCCATGTGAACCATGAACATTAAACATGGAGAAATGAGGAGCGGCGGCAGAGCAGTTTGGGATGCATCTTCAGGGGATGCTGAAACAACAACAGCATTTGGTTTCCTCTACTCCTGTCACCCCTCCCCCACAAGCCCAGGGAGTGGTCAGCAGTGGTGTTTTGTGATGTCAAAGCCACCCTAGGACTGCCATTGGCTGGCAAACAAAGCTCAAGGGTGTGGCTTTGCCTTGTCATCAGGAGGGTATATATAGGGAGTGCAAGAGCTCTGGGACATCCCACTGGGAAGCTTCAACATAGCTGTGCAAGTCTGCAGTCTACAAGAGCCTACTATAGACATTCTACAACCAACCAGAATCATGGAACAGCCCACTTCAAGCACCAATGGGGAGAAGAGGAAGAGCCCCTGTGAATCCAACAATGAAAATGATGAGGTAAGATTGTTAGGTTTTGAAGTGAAGGCATGGGTGAAAGAAAGACACAGAGAAGGGACGGCTCAAACAGCAACACAGGAATATTGCAGACACCTGTGGAAGTGAGAGACCCACTTAATGCCAGAACCCACCGCTGCTTACAGGCTGGGGTGCTTATAGGTATGGGTGGGAGGGGCCTGGGCAGTATGGCTTGCTGCCCGGCAGGATATTGATAAGATGTTTTTATGATCAGGCTGTTTGGTCCTTTTTCCAGTGGGATGTCATTGTGGTGTTTCTTGGAACTTTGCCCAGCAAGATACCATAGGAAAGTTTCTTTAGTTGGACCTGTGTCCGCCTTGTGTTACAACGCTTAGGCAAGATTTTTCTCAGCCTGAACCCCCGTGGAATGTTTCACTTTGACCAAGGTCTGCAAAATAGCAGGGTGCTTACAAAATGGTGGTTTGGACTCACATTCTTGCCTTCTACTTTAGTATAAAAGGAAGAGGGGCATGGTTGATTATCTGGCTGCTTGCTGCTGAATAGGGGAGCTGTAATCAGGGTTTGGGTTTTGAAGCAGTGGGTGTTGGACTTCAGAGTTGTTTTCCTGGAGGCACTGGTACCGGACTTGGCAGAGGAGAAGGATGGTATCAATGTGTTGCTGGGTGGCTGCCTGGACAGGGGAGTTTAGCCTTCGGGAGATAAAGCAGGATATGAAGGTGAGTATACATTGGCCAAATGTACTATCAGGAGGAGGAAGATTAACGGCCCTAAGAAAGGGACCACCCGCTATCCCAGTGCTGAGTGCAGCAGAGACGTTTAGTTCTGCTAACACTAGAATGAGATGTAGAGCCTGCTTAGTGTGTGTGGAGGAAGATGAGACAGAAGCTACTAAAGGAACCTGGATGGTCTGCTTGTTAGGCAAAATGTTAATGTTTAGATTAACAAAAAAGTTGTAGACTATGGCGGTTAACGAAAGTTGTAGGTTATGGTGGCAAGCCATGAGAAGGTGGGGGTTGAATTCTCCACAAACACTTTGTTTTAACTTTCATATTCCTCCAAGTTGAATAGCTGCCAGCAAGGGTAGCCCCTCTGAGGGCCTGATAGGAAATGTTGGTGGTGGAGGAGGTGAAGGCTGCTTGGTTTTGGAGAGAGAGGGGGAAATGGGTTTTTGTAACTAATAGCCACTGTGGTCCTTACAGGGCAGAAGGATACAAGTTGCAGTTGAGGGAATTGTTTGTGCATGTTTTCCAGGGAGCGCCCTTGAGTTGGATACATGAAGAGCGGCTCTAGCCAAGAGGGGAGGCATTGGTAAGAGGTATTTTATGGAATCAGACTTGTAACATGTTTAGTTAAGAGGCTATGAGGTGAAGGAGGGTGACAGCCCTGTGTGTGATGGTGTGGGTGGATTTAATGGATTGGGGGGAAAGGTGATTAGCCGAGCAAGATTATAAACAGGATTTGGGAATGAATTGGTCAAGTAGGTGAGATGCAGGTTTATTTTCGACCAGGTTTATGTGGCCAGGTTGACAGGAAGGGATGTGAACTGCTGGATTTGTGTGGACAAACAAGTTTAACAGTTGGAAGTAAAAGGGGAGTGTGACTGATTTAATGGGCAATGTGTGAGGCTGATGAAGGGGGCTCAACTGCTAGAGGTTGGGGGTGGGGACTTAAGAGTATCCCACAGACAAAGAGGACAAAGGAGAAAAAGGAGATTTGAGTAGGAGTGAAATTTTGGAAGGTGCCCTAAAGTCATACCTCCTGCGTTAGTGTGAGAAATTGGCATAGACTATCCAGGGACATAGGGAAGGGAAACCAGGAAAGATCTGAAACAAAGTAGGAGATAAAAGATTGGAAATTGGCGACGGAGAGTGTTATGGGTTAGGGTGTTCTGGATTGGAAAATTCTGGAATTCTTGTTAAGTACAGTGAGGCTGGTCCTGTGAGGGAAGGAGAATAATTTGGGGGTGAACAAATTTCTAGATGTGGATCTGGTGCTCTTTTTAGTTTGAAATGGTGCATTCAGTGTGGAAAGGATGTTAGCTTTGGCGCTGTGGGAGTAGTTAGCATCACCTGGTGAGAACCCCTCCACTTAGGTTGGAGAGGGAGGAGGAGGAGTCTGTGATTCAGACCCAGTCCCCTGGTTGTAGGGACAGGGAGGAGTGTTTTGAGGATGGACTTTTAGGCTGGGTCAAGTAAGCATTTGTGTACTGTCTTATTAGATGTTGGGTGAGGTGTAACGCCGGCCAAGTATTCCATATAGAAGGGGGAGAAAATATGGGGATATTTTGGAGGATAAATGGAGCATTTGTACATGAGTTTAAATGGGCTTAGGCTGAGGAGCTTTTGGGAAATGACTCATAAATGCATGAGGAACAATGGGAGAAGTGAAGTCCAGGCCATTTTAACTGTTAGGGAGAGTTTGGTTAGTTGTTTTTTATAAAATTTTTCCTGAAGATTCGGAGTGGTAAGGAATATGGAAAGCCCATTTAATGTTTAGAGCCTTTGCCAGCTATTGGCTAAACTGTGAAACAAATTGACCCATTGTCTGACTGGATGCAAGAGCGAGTTTAAACCGGTGGATAATATGGGTGAAGAGAATAGACGTGATGGTGTGTGCCTTTTTGGTGGTGGTGGGAAAAACTTTTATTCATCCAGAGAATGTATCTACTATTGTGAGGTATAGGAATCACTTTCTGGGGGGCATGTGAGTGATGTTGATTTGCTAGTCCTGCCCTGGTAAGTGTCCTCAGGCCTCGTGTGTTGGAAAGGAGGTGGTTTGATAGCTTCCTGAGGGGAAGTTTGAGTGCAAAGGGAACATGCCTTAGTAATATCTTTGAGATGGGCAGCCATGGAGGAAGAATATATGTATGTTTTTAAAAGCTGGAGTAGGGGCAGTAACCAGCATGGAAATGGTTGTGCACATATGAAAGTACCGAAGGTTTTTTAAACCTGGACAAGACACTTTTATCATTGAGGTGGAACCATTTTTTCCTGAATGGCGCCAGTCCGGGCAAGTGGGGTTTGTTCCTGCTGGGTATATACAGGGTGTATGCTGGGAAAAAATGAGCAATAACGATGGGGTTTTAAGGGCTGCCTGCCAGGCTGCCAAATTTATTGAAAGGTTTTTCTCGGTTTTGGCATCTGTAGCCTTTCGGTGTCCCTTGCATGGATAATGGTGGCCTTTAGTGGTAGTTTATCTACCCCCAGCAGCTTATGTATAAGTTTGCCATTTCTTATGGAGGTTCCTTTTGTAGTTAGGGAACCCTGTTCCTGCCAGATGAAGGCATGAGACTGTAGGATATGGTATGCGTATTTGGAATGGGTGTAAATGTTGACCCTGTTTCCCTTTGCTAGGGTGAGGGCCCTGGTTAGGGCAACTAGCTTTGCCTGTTGAGAGGTAGCATGGGGTGGGAGAACATTGGATTCTAGGAGTTTATTTTCAGCAATGATGGAATAGCCAGCTGCTGGACATGGCTCCCTAAAAGAGCTTCCATTAACTAACCGTGTATGTGTTCCCTGCAAAGGGGCATGTGAAATGTGTTGGAAGGAGGAGGAGAGGGAGTCTAAGAGGTCCAGACAGGAGTGAGAGAGCTTAGAGTCGCAAGTGTTTACAGGGAGGAGGGTGGCTGGGTTGAGAGTTTTATATCTCTGGAAGGTGATTAGAGGGTTACCTATGAATAAGGCATGTACCTGCTGTAAGCAGGATGGTGGGAGGCATAGAAGAAATTGATGGTTTATGAGGTCCTGTAGGTAATGGGAAGATGCAACAGTAATGTGTTGGTAAAGAGGGAGTTTCCGTGCCTCTAAGGCCAGTGATGTGGCCACACCCAAGATTTTTAGTCAGAGTGACCAGCATTGGATGACAGAGTCCAGTTGTTTTGAGAGATGTGCAATGGCTTCTGGGGCGTCGCCGTATGTTTGACAGAGTAGTCCAAGGACAAGGCCTTGGTCGGAATGTACATACAAAGTAAAGGGCTTGGTGAGGTTGGGCAGTCCTGGTGCCAGGGCCATTAAAAGGGCATTTTTAAGTTTTTTGTTTGTTTGTTTTGGTTTTGGTTTTTTGTTTTGTTTTGTTTTGTTTTAGTGGGAATTGATGGGGTAAGCTGGGTTTGGGGGTTTTAGGATGGGCCCATGTGAGGCCATGTAGAGTGGCTTGGCCAGCAAGTCAAAGTTGGAAATTCATGGCCAAAAGTATCCCACAAGGCCCAAGAAGGAGAGGAGGTCCTTTTTTTGTGTGGGGAAGGGGCATGTCCCAAATTAGCTCCTTTCATTGGGTTGGGATGGCTCGAGAATTAGGGGTTAGGACAAACCCATGTTTGTGCTACCTGAGATTTTGTGGGTTAGGCCCAATCTCCTCGATTATGGAGGAAGTTTAAAACCTGAGTGGTGTGTTGAATGGACAGGTTAAGGAAAGGGCTACAGAGAAGGAGGTCATTGACATATTGGAGGAGGGCACTAGGAAAAAGAGGAAGTTCAGCTAGGTCCTTGATGAGGGCCTGTCTGAATAGGTGGGGGCTATCCTGGAACCCCTGTGGGAGTATAATCCATGTTAGTTGGGTGGACATGTGAGTATTAGGATTTGGCCAAGTTAGAACAAAGAGACTTTGGTAAGCTGGGTTTAAGGGAAGAGTGAAATAGGCGTCTTTTAGCTCCAACACAGAGGAGTGTGTGGTAGATGTAGGAGTATGAGAGAGTAGAGTATATGGGTTGCAGACCACCAGATGGATTGGTACCACTGCCTGGTTAACAACTTGGAGATCCTGGAAAAAGGGGTAAGTCTTGTCTGTCTTTTGGAAAGCCAGAATAGGGGTGTTGTGGGGAGAGTTGACGGGCTTGAGAATTTGAGCTTGCAAAAGTTTACAAATAGGATTGAGGCCCCTTAAACTGGCTGGATTAAGTGGATATTGAGACTGATAAAGGAAAATGGAGGGGTTCTGAAGGGTTATTTTAACTGGGATGTGATGTGTGGCTATTGTGGGTTTAGAAACATTCCAAGCTTTAGAATTAACAGAAGGTAACAGGGTAAATAGTGAGGATGAGTGGGGGGAGAGGGAAGCATTTCGGTGTCAGAGTAATATAAAAGGGGTAGAATTGCAGGAGCCACATTGCATGGAGGCCTGGAATTTACTTAATATGTCCCACCCCAAGATAGGGGTAGGGGACTGAGGGATAACCAGGAAACAGTGGGTGAAGGGGGCTGCTGAATAGGTTGCATAATAAAGGACAAGTCTGTGCCTAGAGGGGATTCTATTGACTCTCACAATAGAGACTGAAAAACGGAAAAAGGGTCTAGAATATTTGGGTAAAACCGAGTAACTAGTTGTCCTATTGAGCATCCAATAGGAAAGACATGGGCTTACTAGAGACTGACAGAATTACCCTGGGTTCCGAGGTGGTGATGGCAGTAGGGGCGGTGGACTCTAGGCCCCGTCTGTCTTCAGGTATGGGTGGTGAAGCAGGATGAAGAGTTTCACTGAGCACAGTCTGACTTCTAGTGTTGCTTGATACCACAGACGGGGCAAGGTTTCCAGAATGTCCTGGGATTAGGGTAGGCTCTTTCCCAGTGTCCGTGTTGGACGCACTTATAACAGGCTCATGGAGTTGACTGTTGCCAAGTTGAGGAATTCTGTATGCCTTGGGAACCCTGTTGACTGGCAGCTACCAGCATTTGGTATTCAGCCTGGTCCTTCTTTAGGTTTGAGGTTTTTGGTTCTTCCTCTCTATTCTTAAAGACCTTAAAGGCCACTTTGATTAAGTCTCTTTGGGAGGTTTGAGGGCCATCTTTCATTTTTTTATGTTTTTTTCAAATGCCTGGGGCTGACTGGGAGATAAAGTGTAAATGGAGGTAGATTTTGCCCTTATTGTTATTAGGGCTTAAGGTGGCATATTTAGTTGTGACCTTTGGAAGGCAGGAGAGGAAAAGATCAGGGGCGATATTATATATGCCAGCTAGAAGGCATGATATGATATGGCCTGGTTTCTGTCTGTCTACAGAAGTTGCCTGACAATTCCAATTGGGGTCAGTTCTGAGGACAGCTAGGGTCCCTATTGGGTTGTGAGCAGCATCTTTTTGTTGGAGGGTGTTCTCATGGGCCTGGGTGCCAATAAAGATGTGTTCCCTGTCCTCCAGGGTGAGGGTAGAGGAGAGGATGACATATATGTCATGCCAGGTAAGGTCATAAGATTTAGGCAAGTACAGAAATTTCTTGCGGAAGGAGGTAGGATCCATTGAAAAGGAGCCAAGTCTCTTTTCAATATGGGAGAAGTCAGCTAGGGAACTTGAATTCAGATTATGTCTTCAGTCCTCGCAACCTCCTGCAAGGGAAGGACTTTGGAAGGTCTTTGGGCATATGCCTGGTTTCTAGCAAAAGGGGGTTGGGTGTGAGACCTGGTTTGAGGTGGAGAAGGAAGGGGGATGGAGGGTGACAGTAAGGGGGGTGGAGGAGCCGGATCCGAAGGAGAAGGTGGAGGGAATGGGAGTGGGCAGGAGGCTGAAGAACGGATGTGTTGGCCAGGTTGAAATTCAGAGGAGAAAGCCTTGTCTGGAGGAGGAGGCATTTTGGGGGGTTTCTCCTTGAGGAGGAAGATTTGAAAAGGTGAACAAGATTGGCAGAGAGGGAGAGTGAGCTGTGAACGAAGATAAGCAAAGCACTTCAGATTATTTACCATTGTGTTGGAGAAAGTTTTTCAGATGATGTTGAATTTGGAAGTTGAATGTTTTGTTTTTTTGGAAGAGGGGAGTGAATACTCTGGATGGGAGTGACTACCCCTGAGGAAAGTGAGTACCCTGGAAGAGAGTGAATATCCCAGAGCGGAGTGAGTTCTCCAGAGGGAAGTGAATACACCAGAGGAAAGTGAGTACTTGATTCCGCCTGGAAGAAGGGACCTGGAGAGTCAGGGCAGCCCTGTACTATTCATGCTCCCCAGAGGCCGGAGCGGCCAGAGTGGCAAGCATTCTGAGGCTGTCCCCTGAGAAGGGAGGCTGCAGTCACCTGGTGACTGGGGAGACCTCTCACCCAGCACTTGATTGTTTTTTGGAGAACAGGCAGAAATAGAGAGGAATCCAGAAAGGAGGAAGAGGGAGACTCACCCACTAATTGACGCCCAGTGTTGGATGTGATGTCCAGAAATGGGGGTGATCCTTGTTGCAGCAGCGCAGAAAGGGGAAGGAAGGGGAAAAAAAAAAGGTCGAGAGTTTGATCAATATCTGGAGGTTATCCCAGGTCTGGAGAAGACTAGAGTATAAGGGGAACGGAACTAGGAACAGGGAGATCACAGGATCTGGAAGCAGGCCCCGGTCCAGTTTGTGCTGCTTTCTGCTTTCTCGGTTGCAGCAGAAAATTTACCCGTTAGAACCCAATCACCACTCCAGGTTTTGACACCAAAATGTCAGGTTTTGAAGAGAAGGTGAGGATGAAAGAAAGACACACAGAGATGGGGCAGCTCAAACAGCAACACAGGAATATTGCAGAAACTTGTGGAAGTGGGGGAACAGCTTAATGCCAGATCCCACCACTGCTTACAGCCTGGGGTACTTACAGGTATGGGTGGGAGGGATCTGGGCAGTATGGCTTGCTGCCCGGCAGGATATTGATAAGATGTTCTTATGATCAGGTGGTTTGGCCCTTTTTCTGGTGGAATAGCATTGTGGTGTTCCTTAGAACTTTGCCAAGCAAGATATGATAGGGATGTTTCTTTAGTTGGGCCTTTGTCCGCCTTGTGGACAGGTGGTGAGGCAGGATGTTTCTCACATCCTGAACACCCATGGGATGTTTCACTTTGACCAAGGTCTGCAAAATGGCAAAGAACTTACAAAATGGTGCACTTTGGACTAACAGGTGACCCTACCCATGCTCCTCTTCTTCTTCCCCATAGATCCCTACCCTATGATTCAACCTTGTTCTTCTCTGGATCAAACCCCTTCCTCCACCTGCATTCCTTCTCATAAAGCTGCCCTTGCTATCCAGTCTTTATCCTATTCACCCAAAATAATGTCTTTCTGGCCTCTCCCTGTTTTCTTAACAGATGCAGGAGACACCAAACAGGGACTTAGCCCCCGAACCGAGTTTGAAAAAGATGAAAACGTCAGAATATTCAACAGTATTAGCGTTTTGCTACAGGAAGGCTAAGAAAATACATTCAAATCAACTGGAGAATGACCAGTCCCGAGAGAACTCCATCAATCCAGTCCAAGAGGAGGAGGACGAAGGCCTAGACTCAGCTGAAGGATCTTCAAAGCAGGATGAAGACCTAGACCCACCTGAAGGATCTTCACAGGAGGATAAAGACATAGAATTACCTGAAGGATCTTCACAGGAGGATGAAGACCTAGAGAAAAAGCGATCATCTAGGTCAAGAAATGAAATAGAAATTTCAGAAATTACAGAAATTCTCCAAGGAAGGAGCCAGATAAATAAATATTCTGACTTCATTTTCCTCCTTCTCCAGTGATCTGCAGGGACCTACCATTCACTAAAACTAACCCGAAGCCATAGAACAAGACAGCTTATTAATACAGTCCATGGTTTATATGAGTAGATTTTTAGCAGCACAAAGTAGAGTGGAGAATGGATCTGGTGAAGCAAATGGACGATATATTGAGAACACTGAACTCAGAGAAGCAAAAGCCTCAGGAGAGATCATACTGTCTTTCTTCAACTCTCTGATATGGTGTCATGTGGAATCAGGCCAGACTTACACTTTTTGAGTGTCATACCTATGATTAGTAGAACCACAGTAGGGAACTTAGGGGAAAGTAGCATAAACTCCCTTAGGCAGTTGATATGGATGAGTTTGTCCTGGAAAAGCTGTTTACAAAATGATCAACTGTAATTGTGCTCTTTTGGAGCTTGGAAAACAGTACCCCAAAATGAAGACCTCAGGAGCAAAAGTCTTTCTCTAATCTTCTCCTACCCTCCTGTCTCTCAGTCTCATTCTCCCCCAAGGCTAGCTATAGAAACTAGAATCCTTCTTCCCCAAGGTGTGTCATAGAAACTAAACCATATTTTCCCCAAAGCCAGCAATAAAACCTAAAAATATGGCCAGGCGCGTTGGCTCACGCCTGTAATCCCAGAACTTTGGGAGGCCGAGGCGGGTGAATCACGAGGTCAGGAGATTGAGACCATCCTGGCTAACATGGTGAAACCCCGTCTCTACTAAAAATACAAAAAAAAAAAAAAAAAAAAAAAATTAGCCGGGCGTGGTGGCACGCACCTGTAGTCCCAGCTACTCGGGAGACTGAGGTAGGAGAATGGCGTGAACCCAGGAGGCGGAGCTTGCAGTGAGCCCAGATCACACCAGTGCACTCCAGCCTGGGTGACAGAGCAAGACTCCGTCTTAAAAAAAAAAAAAAAAAAAAAAAAAAAGCTAAAAATATTACTCTCATTTTCACTCCACTTTTCCGTGTAAAAACTACCCATAAAGAAACTGACTGTAGGTCAAAAGGCCCCCATTTCAGAGGGGTCCCTGCCCCACACCCAGAAGGAAGAATGCTGCTCAAAGAAGCCAAGAATAATCTAGACATACAGGCCTTTCTGTGTTTCCCCACTCAGTTCATTAGTATTAGTTTATACCCTTTTTGTCCAATCCTATTTCTGAGCCTCTATCCATACTTCCTTAAACCTAGGCATAAAATGCACAATTTCCCCTGTATCTTTGGGTCTTCATTCTGAAGGCTCCGATGTACACCCCTTAAACAAATCTGTATACCTCTTCTGCTATCAATCTGGCTTTTGTTGGTGATATCTAGTGAGCCCTCAGAGGGCCTTGCCCGCTACAGCTCTTTCCTGTGGGTGCGAATATCTCACCATGCCTGTTACTCTCTACATCAAAATGTCTAACACTTGCTACCATATTTCCCTGGTGTAAAGGAGAAAGTTGTTGGGTTTTTTAAGCTTGATGTCATTTGAAAAATAAGAGTTATGTTATGTAAAAACTTGAACAGTGGCAAGGATGTGTGGTAGTTTGACTGCTAATTTCCTGAAAGTTCAGATTTGAACTTGTTTGCTGTGGTATCATCTGGAAATAGCATGGAGCCTGACACACAACAGGCAATTAGTAAATACTTGCTGAATGATGGCACAAGCATGGACAGTGAAGTGTAGCATGGTGATGAGAAAAAAACACTGATAGTGACTCATATTATATAAGGTTCTAGCCCCAGCTGTGGTTATAACTAAAAATATAATCTTGAGCTAGTTAAAGAAACACCCTTTAAATGTGATGTCCAAGTACCTAATTCCATTAATTTAGATGTAATTGCTAAATGTTTGGGTCTATGTAGCACATTAATCTAAGTGCAAAAACATCCAAAATATCCAAGATAATGGAATAAGTCTCTCTAGTTGAAAGTTTAATACAATGCTGAGGCTGATATCTACTCAAAAAAGTTGAGGATATTATTTACTCAAAAAAATTTCTAGGCATAGATAGTAGATATAATGATCTTAATTATATTATTTTCATTTTACACAACCTTAATTTTTTTCTCGAGTTTTATTTTAGCTACGGGGGTACAAGTGCTGGTTTGTTACATGAATATATTGCACTCAGATAGTGATTCTAGTACCCAACAGGTAGTTTTTTCACCCGTGCCCTCCTCCCTCCCTTCCCCATCTAGTAGTTTCCAGTGTCTATTGTTTCTACATTTATGTCCATTTGTGCTATTTAATCCCTGCTTGTAAATGAGAACATCTGGTATTTGGTTTTCTGTTACTACATTAATTCACTTAGGATTATGGTCTCCAACTCCATCCATGTTGTTGCAAAGGACATAATTCCATTGTTTTTTATGGCTGCATATAATTCCGTGGTGTATATGTACCACATTTTATTTATGCAATCTACCTATTTATGGGCACCCAGCTTGATCCCATGCATTTGCTATTGTGAATAGTGTGGTGGTGAGCACACGAGTGCATGTGTCTTTTGATATAATGATCTATTTTCCTTTGAGTATATACCCAGTAATGGGATTACTGGGTCAAATGGTAGCTCTATTTTAAGTTCTTTGAGAAACAGCCTAATTTTTAAAAGACCCCAAAAGATAAATTTACTTTAGTAAACTTTAAATCAATGCACATTTTGGCCAGGCGCAGTGGCTAACGCCTGTAATTCCAGCACTTTGGGAGGCTGGGGTGGGCAGATTACTTGAGGTCAGGAGTTTGAGACCAGCCTGGGCAACATGGCGAAACCCCATCTCTACCTAAAATACAAAAATAATAGCCGGGCATGGTAGTGTGTGCCTGTGGTCTCCACTACTCAGGATGATGAGGCAGGAGAATTGAGTCGAAAGGGAGGAGGTTGCAGTGAGCCAAGAGTGAGCCACTGCACTCCAGCCTGGGTAACAGAGTGAGACCCTGTCTCAAAAAATAAATAAATAAATAAACAAATGCAATAATGCACATTTAAATGAAGAATATATCTTTGCCTTGAAATGCTTCACTAAATATGAACAACACTACTAATAATATTAATGATATCTAACATTTTCAAATAATTATGTCTAACATTTATTTAGCATTTCCTAAATATCAAGCACTTCATATGCATAAGGTAATTTAACCCTCATAAAAAGCTTATGATTCTGGTAGTTTTGCTATCAGCATCCTTAGGGAATGAGAAATGGAGGCCACATAGCCAGCGGTGAAATAGAGATTCAAACCCAGACAGTCTTGAATACAGAGGCTGAATTGGTATCTATTCACTATAAATATTATATCTTGACTTTTCCTCAGAAAGCTCATGGTAAATGCACATGTTTTCTGCCATATAAATTCAAATATACCATGATTTCATACTGATATGGTCTGGTTCTCTATCCTTACCCAAATCTAATCTTGAATTGTAATCCAAATTGTAATACCCACATGTTGGGGGAGGGAGTGTACATAGAGAGGGTGGGGCCCCGGGCTATACTACTGCTTGACATCAACATGGAAGAGGTAACTGGCAAACCGGAGTTGCCTAACACAGCTATGGATCAACCAACACCAGACATGCAACAACCAACCACAGACACCAAAGGAAAGAAGATGAATATCCCATATGAACTCAAGTCCAGAGACAGTGGCAAGGTCAGATCAAGCTGCCCATGTTCTTTCTCTGTCCCCTTAACTACGTTACCACTTCCAAGACTCCTACCTTAACCTTATGTGGTATGTATCCCCTCCTCAGCCCATAACCAGGTTCAGTAAACCCTCCTTCCTATGCATTTCACATTCTCTTCTCCTAAATCACTGCCTTATGGGAAGAGGACCTGACAGCACCCTGTTTCCCTACCAGGTGCAGGAGATAATCATAAAAGTAAAAGTAGCCAGTAGTTTTTCAAGTGTGTTCAAGAGAAAAATCTCTAAGAACTACCATCTCTTGAAGCAATCCTACATCAGCCAAAGGCCAAAACTATTTGGTCACTATTACAGGCCCAATGAGAAAGTGAATCAAAATCAGGGAGACTAAGACTAAGAAAACCTGGGGAAACCCACCACCTCGAGTGAAGTGTGCATCCCGTGACTGCAGAGTGAAGAACAGACCTCTCAAAAAGTTCTTCTGTCTCCAGAGGTATGCCTGCTGAGAAATGACTAACAATGTAGAGATTAAATCTTCCACAGTGATGATTAAAATAAAATCAACAAGTTGTGAAAAGCCCCTAAGTTTTCAGTTGAATTGTGTCATCCACATGTGTATGTGTCTCTGCAAGTTATCTGATGGTGGAGAAAGAGAAAGGAAGCAAGCGGTGTGAGAAGGGAGGCAAGAGGGGTTCTGCAGGGTTAGGGGCCAAACTGGCAGGTCCACAGCCAGATATTGAGAATAAAGACTGGGTCAAGACTATACATGAAAGACAACTGCCTAATCCAAATGCAAGAAGGAAAATGGCATGGTATTGCTTCTCTCTCTCTCTCTCTCTCTCTCTCTCTGTGTGTGTGTGTGTGTGTGTGTGTGTGTGTGTGTGTGGTAATAGTGGCATTGGTAGTAGATGTCAGGGTCTAGATCACCAAAACCCAAATGAGGTTAAATGCCAGCTATCTGCAATTTTCTGGACTCTTGCTCAACCTACTCTCTTCCCATCTCCAATCTCAGTTGAAGAGGTATTTTTCCTTCAGTCTGAGGCAAATCCCATTTGTTACCACCTCTTCAGGGAATTTAATTCATAAATGTTCTATCACCTGTTTCTTCAATCTTGTCTACCAGCTTCTTATTCCTTCTTGTCAACATTTGTTTTTTATATATATAACTTCAACTTTTGTTTTAGATTCAGGGGGGTACCTGTGCAGGTTTGTTACCTGGGTACATTGAGTGATGCTGAGGTTTGGTGTACAAACAATCCCATCACCCAGGTAGTGAGCATAGTACCTAATGGTTTGTCAACACTTGCTCCACTCCTTCCCTCCCCACTCTAGTAGTCTCCAGTGTCTATTGTTCCAATCTTTATGTCCATGAATACCCAGTGTTTTGCTCCTGCTTATAAATGAGAACATGTAGAATGTAGTTTTCTGTTCCTTTGTTAATTTGCTTAGGATAATGGCTTCCAGCTGCATATGTGTTGCTGCAAAGGATATTATTTCACTCATTTTTATGGCTGCATAGTATTTCATGTTATATATGTACCACATTTTTTTAAATCCAATCCACCATTGATGGACACCTGGATTGATTCCATGACTTTGCTATTGTGAATAGTACTGTGATGATCACACATGTACGTGGGTCTTTTTGGTAAAACAATTGATTTTCACTTGGATATATACCCAGTAATGGGATTGCTGGGTGGAATGGCAGTTCTGTTTTAAGTTCTTTGATAAATTTCCCAATAGTTTTCCATAGTGGCTTAAGTAATTTACATTCTTACATTCAAAAATGCTCAGTCACTCCCACTATTGAACAAAATGCAAAACAAGCAAAGCAAACACACCCTCCCACCACCCGGCGTCTCCCTCTAGGTAGTAACCTACTTCTCTGTACAGCAGCACTTGTAGATTCTAGTTGGAGATGTCTAGAATCTAGGAAGAGTACTTTATACAATGTTGTCTTCCAATACTCAATTAACATTACTTCCACAGTTAACTGTAGTCAACATTTTGCTTCTCCCTTACCAACGACATGCTCCTAGCAAAGCTATCTGTGTTTTGTGGTGACAGTAATTGAGGTTAGAACGGTATGGAAGAAAGTTCTGTGTTTCACAAAAGGTAGGGATAATACCTGATACAGATTAGCTCAGTAAAAACTTTAGGAAGGAAGGAAAGAAGAGGTATTGTTGGGAAACAAATCGAATTTTAAACAAATCTCCTCTCAACCCAGAAAGCCTTTCTACGAAGACAGAAGAGAAAGAAAACAGTTTTATTATTGGATAAACATTAAACCAAAATGTGGTGCACATCACAAGCAATCCACTAACTTCCTAAGAACCAAAAATCAAGTGAGCACTCCTCGTACCTCATTTTAATTTCATATCCCTGAAAGAGGCACTGAAGAGAGAAAAAAATAGTCATGAATTGCTGATGCCACCCCTCTCACACCCTAGCAGCAGCAGTGGCAAGGTACAGAGAACATCACTGAGCACTGCGAAAGGGAGAATACAGCAAGTTGTGAGGCATTAAACTCAGTGCTTTCCTGTTAGAGCAGAAAGGAAAACCAGACCAAACTAAGCTGACACCTGCCCACGGAGGGAGCATTTAAACCAGCCCTAGCCAGAGGGGAATTGCCAATCCCAGGGGTCTAAACCTGAATTCTCACAAACCTCACCACTGAGGGCCAGAGTGCTGTGTCTCCAAGTAAACTCAAAAGACAGTCTAGGCCAAAAGGACTGCCATTCTTAGGTGAGTCCTGCTGAACTAGGCCCAGAGATAGTGGACTGGCAGAGTGTGCAGCATACTGAGACATCAGCTAGAGCAATCAGAGGAGTGCTGACATCACCCTCCCCCAGCCCCAGGCTACACAGCTCGGTGTCCAAGAGAGACCCCTTTCTTCTGCTTGGGGAGAGGAGAGAGACGAGTGGGGAGGACTGTGTCTTGCACCATGGATATCAGTTGAGCCATGGCAGGATATGGGACCAGTCAGAATCATTAGGCCCCCGTTCCCGGTCCCAGCTCCCAGATAACATTTCTAGATACATCTTGGGCCAGAAGGAAATCTGCTGCCATGATGGAAAGGATCCAGTCTCAGCAGCGTTTATTACCTGCTAACTAAAGGACCCTAGGGGCCCTGAATAACCAGCAACAATACCCAGGTACTACATCCAGGATGAGCCTCTGAGAGTTGCTCTCTTCAAGTACAAACATGATCAAAGGGGAGTAGAGCACCAGGTGGCCTCTGAGGATCCCTGATTCCAGGACTTTAGTCTTGGATAGCTTTTCTGGATCTACCCTGGGCCACAGCAGGGGCTAGTGCACTGAAAGGTTAGTCCCAGGCCAGGCAGCATTTAGCACAAGCTGACTTAAGAGCCCCTTAAGGGAATATCAGTGGAAGTTTAGTAGTACTCCTTCTGGCCTGGGTTGGCAGTGGATACAGGGTGAGGCTCCTCTGCTGGAGCAGGTGAACACACAGAATCAATAGACAAGTCCGTTTTACAACCATATTTTCCTGCTTCTGGTCCCTGACTCCCAGTTCCTGGCTCCCATACTGCTCAAAAGGGTTTCAAGGACCAATGGGTGCTCGCCCAAATCCACCCTCTTCCAGCCCAGAACATATAACTGTCTATAAGTCCTCTGACTCCAAGTCCTCCAGCCATAGGGGTTCCACTAAGGGACACGATAGACCCAGGGCAGGTAGCACGCCACCCCAGCCTTGGCACAGGACAAAATAAAAGCTTGGACACCGACACTGCCTCCAGCACACACTGACAAAAAGGAATAAAATGAAATCTGAAATTAAAATCCATAGCCCCCAACACAATGAAGCCATGCCCACTTCCTGGCCAAAGGGAATGGAGTTTGGTAGGCACCCACCAGACCCCAAAACCTTTCTAAGCAATATGAATCAAAAGCAAAAGCCAAAATAAGATTACACATTGAGAAAAACAAGAGAATAGAATTAAGCTGTAGTGGGAGAAAACACTGCTCCCAAGGACCTTTAAGACAAAACATTTTAACATTGGGCCATAATAGCAGTCATAACCAAAGGGGAAAAACTCACTGGAGCGGGCATAAAAGCCAAAGGGAAGAGTTACAGGAATCTCAGAAGATTTCCAAATAAATAGATTTCAAAGTTGAAAAGCCAAATTTCTGGTAATTTCGTGAATTAATATCAAAACTAAATTTGGCTCTGCTATATAGACCATTTTTGAGAAAGCCTATCACAAACGATTTTCTTTAATCATAGCAAGTTTAATCGTCCACAAATTTTGTTTTATAAATTCCCCTTTCTGAACAACTAACACAGACCATCTATAATGTGCTTGAACTTTCTGAGTTGTCCTATACTACCTCTTTGTTAAATAAAACCAGTCATTTTACTCTAGGGCAAGAATGTACTATAAAAGATCCCTCCTCATACAAAACTACTCTTTTTTTATATCCTTCTTTGCAAACAAACAAATACATTTTCTACCCATAACTTTCTTTATCTCTCTCTTTTCTACCCACAGATTCCCTCGTATTTTGAACCTCCCTTTTGATAACTTCAAAGTTAAGCAAATAATATATTTATTTTTTCTCAATAAATAATATACTATTTTTTTTTTTTCCTGGCCGGGTGCGGTGGCTCACACCTGTAATCCCAGCACTTTGGGAGGCCGAGGCAGGCGGATCATGAAGTCAGGAGTTTGAGATCAGCCTGACCAACATGGTGAAACCCCATCTCTACTAAAAATACAAAAATTAGCCAGGCGTGGTGGCATGCTCCTGTAATCCCAGCTATTCAGAAGGCTGAGGCAGGAGAATCCTTAGAACCCGGGAGGCAGAGGTTGCAGTGAGCCAAGATAGCGCCATTACACACCAGCCTGGGAGACGAAGCAAGACACCATCTCAAAAAAATAAATGAATAAATACACTTTTTTGGCACATTTTATGTAAGCCTAGGAAGGAAGAAGTCCTGAACTATTCATTTTACATTGGCATTCTATATATGAGAACCATTCTACCATTTTAAGATTTTAACCGCGCAACTAGCTCACAATTTAAGCACCTATTTCATTCACTTGTATTTAGCTCTTTAATTTTTAACAGTTTTATCTAGACTTCCTCCAAGATCCAAGATACCACAAAAAGTTAGTCATCATTTAAAGAATCTTAATCATTTTAAAGCCTGTGAACATCAGTAATTTACCTATGCAAATATCTTCAAGTTAAATTTTAGAAGAGAGAACATTCTCTTGAAACTAATAAGCTTTGACTAGTCTTACTGATGAGTGCTCTTTTATTTATAAGCCAATTTCATGACATGCTAGACACAACACACATCATAATACTTGTATATATACCTAAACAAACATAGTAAATAAAACAACCTATACAAGACAACTGGATTCAAGTCATTTACAAAACTATGACCAATCTACCTGGCCAAATTTTGTTTGCCACAGTAGGTGTGGAAAACAGGAAGACACAGGAAAGCGAATCCTGCAGCATCAAATATGGAAGGAGGGTGCAAACTGCATTGCTCAGGGGAAACCCTGGAGTCCCTGAGCCACCAGAGAACTCACACAATAGTGGAGACACTGAAGAAAAATGTTTGGGCAGCTGCTTGTCTGCCACTGCGTGAAGCTTTCTGATGGGTCCAGGGTCCAAGACTCCCAGCAAACTTACTTCAGCAAGGCAGCTTATTGAGGCTGGTGGAATAAGGTTAGCTCTAGTATTGATAGGGAGCTTTTGTTTTCCTCTCACCAGGGATAGTTAGGACATTTTCATTGCCAATGGCCCTTTTGCTTATAGTAGGCACACTGATTCTGTCCTAGGTGCTAGTGAGTTGAGGGTTCTTGTCTAGGCATCCCAGATGCTTATTTGGCAACATTTTCTCAAAATGAATATCCCTGCAGGGGCAGGGGGATTAAAGTAACTGTTTGTAATTTTACTTTTTGGATTTTTGTCTTTATTTTTCCCTCTTTTGCCCTGTTCTTATTGCTGTAAACTTTAAAGGGTATGTTTAAGGGTTGGCATATAGGGGTATGAGGTCCCATTGCTGCTTTTTGCTGCTTTCTTATGATCACCTCAAAATAGGTTTAGTCCTCCTGCTTTATACTTTTATAGGCTTTTACATTTATTTATTTATGCTTGCATTAGTATTATCAATAGTAATAGTAGTAGCTGGCACTTATTGAATGATTACTATATGTCACATACTGTGGCAGGCACTTAAAAATGATCTTCGCCCCCCTCACCCTATGCTACCACTGTCACTAGCATGAATGTACACAAGGAGGGCACCACCCACACATCTGCCAGTGCCCTGCCCCCACACCAACACCACCATCAGCATGAACACATACAACAGCAGTCCTATCCCCACCATGCCATGTCACCAATGCTGCCTCTGTGAATACGTGCATGAAGGCCAGCACCCATGCACCCAGCAGTGCCCCACCCCAGTTGATGAGTGTACACCCCACTGCACTGACACTACTGCTGGCACATGTTAATGAGCACTGATCCTGCTGTCACTGCCTGATGAAGTGCTTTGGCTGAAACCACCCATTGGATTATTGTGACCAGTGGTCGGGGAACAGGTTGGCCCCTCCAGCACAGCAGGTTCCTAACACTGAGGAGTTAGAGAACAAAGCCAGGGACCTGATACCAGCCCCTAGCATGAAGCCCAGGAATACTGCGCTGAGCCTTGGCCCCCTTATGTCTTACAAAAATGAAGCCAGTCAGTTAAACTCACCTTATAACGTAATCAAACCCCCAAAGACATCAAAGAGGATAAATGAAAAAAAAAATCCAATGGACAGCAACTTCAAAGATTAAAGGAACATAAACCACAAAGATGACAAAGACCCAGTGCAAGAACTCTGGCAAGTCAAAAAGCCAGCGTGTCTTCTTACCTCCAAACAAGTGCACTAGTTCCCCAGCAATGGTTCTTAAAGAGGTGGAAATGATGGAAATGACAGAAATAGTATTCGGAATATGAATAGGAGCAAAGACCATCAAGATTCAGGAGACAGTCACAACCCAATCCAAGGATTCTAAGGAATACAATAAAATGATACAGGAGACAAAAGACAAAATGGACATATTAAGAAAGAAACAAACTGATCTGATAGAGCTGAAAAATGGACTTCAACAATTTCATAATACAATTGCACATGTTAACAGCAGAATTGCATAAGCTTATGAGGGAATCTCAGAGCTAGAAAATTCAAACAAAAAAAGGGAAGAAAATAAAGAAGAATGAATAAAACCTCGAAGAAATACAGGATTACGTAAGGAGGCAAATTCCACGCCTCACTGGCATCTCTGAAACAGAGGGAGAGAAAGCAAGCAACTTGGAAAACATGTGTTAACATATCATCCATGAAAATTTCCCCAAACTTGCTAGAGATGCCAACATTCAAATTCAAGAAATGCAGAGAACCTCTGCAAAATACTACAAAAGAAGACCATCCCAAAGACAAATAGTCATCAGACTCCTCAAGGTTAAAATGAAAAAAAAAATGTTAAATGCAGCAAAAGAATAGGGGCAGGTCACCTACAAAGGGAACCCCATCAGGCTAACAGCAGACTTGTCGGCAGAAACCCTATAAGCAAGAACATATTGGGGGCCCATATTCAACATTCTTAATGAAAAAAGTTTTCAACCAAGAATTTCATATTTAGCCAAACTATGCTTCATAATCAAAAGAGAAATTAGATCCTTTTCAGACAAGCAAATGCAAAGGGAATTTGTTACCACCAGACCTGACTTATAAGAGGTCCTGAAAAGAGTGCAAAATATGAAAAGGAAAGACTGTTACCAGCCTCTACAAAAACACACTTAAGTACACAGACTAGTAACTATAAAACAACCACACAAACAAGTCTCCATAATAGCCAGCTAACAACATGGTAACAGGATCAAATCCACAGACAGCAATACTAACCCTGACTGTAAATGGGCTAAATGCTCCAATTAAAAGGCACAGAGTGGCAAGTTGGATGAAGAACCAATACACAATAGTATGATATCTTCAAGAAACCCATGTCACATGCAGTGACACCCATACGCTCAATGTAAAGGGATGGAGAAAAATCTACCAAGCAAATTGAAAACAGAAAAAGGGCAGGGATTGTTATTCGCATTTTGCATTTCAAACAAAACAAACTTTAAACCAACAAATGGCAAAAAAAAAAAAAAAAAAAAAAAAAGACAAAGAAGGACATTACATAATGGTTAAGAGCTCAATTTAAAAATACTTAACTATCCTAAATATATGTGTACTCAACACAGGAGCACCCAGATTCATAAAGTAAGTTCTTAGAGACCTATGAAGAGTCTTAGATATACACACAATAATAGAGGGATATTTCAACATTGCACTGACAGCATTAGACAGATCATCAAGGCAGAAAACTAACAAACATATTTGTGACCTGAACTCAACACTTGATCGAATGAACTTAACAGACATCTACAGAACTCTCCACCTAAAAACAACAGAATATACATTTTTCTCATCTGCACGTGGCACACAATCTGAAATCAACCACCTAATTAGACATAAAATAATCCTTAGCAATTTCAAAAAAAATCATACCAACCACACTCTCAGACTACAGGCAATAAAAATAGAAATAAAATTAAATAGAAATCACCCCAAATCGCACAATTACATGAAAATTAAATAATCTGCTCCTTAATGACTTCTGGGTAAATAATGAAATTAAGGCAGAAACCAAGAAATTCTTTGAAACTAATAAGAACACAGATACAACATACCAGAATCTCTGGGACACAGCTAAAGTAGTGTTAAGAGGAAAGTTTATATGTTAAACATCCACATGAAAAGTTTAGAAATATCTCAAGGTAACAGCCTAACATCACAACACAAAGAACTAGAGAACCAAGAGCAAACCAACCCCAAAGCTAGCGGAAGAAAAGAAATAACCAAAATCAGACCTGAACAAACAGAGATTGAGACATAAAAAAATACAAAAGATCAACAAGTCAATGTTTATTATTTGAAAGAATTAAAAATATAGACTGCTAGCTAGATTAATGAAAAATGAGAGAAGATCCAGATAAACACCATCAGAAATGAGAAAGGGGAGGCTTAGCTAGATTAATTAAGAAAATGAGAGAAGATCCAGATAAACACCATCAGAAATGAGGAAGGAGACATTACAACTGATTGCACAGAAATACAGAAAACCCACAGACACTAGTATAAACACCTCAATGCAGACAAACTAGAAATCCTAGAAGAGATGGATGAATTCCTGGAAGCATACAACCTCCCAGGACTGAAGCAGGAAGAAATTGAATCCCTGAACAGACCAATAACAAGTTCTGAAGTTGAATCAATAATAAAAAGTTTACCAAGCAGAAAAAGTCCAGGACCAGATAGAATAATGGCCAAATCTACCAGATGTACAAAGAAGAGCTTGTACCATTCCTATTGAAACTATTGCAAAAAATCAAGGAATAAGAACTCCTCCCTAACTCATTCTATGAGGGCAGTATCATCCTGATACCAAAACCTGGCAGAGACACAACTAAAAAAGAAAACTTCAGGCCAATATCCTTGATGAATATAGATGCAAAAGTCCTCAACAAAATACTAGCAAACAGAATCCAGCAGCACATCACAAAGCTCATCCCCTACTATAAAGTAGGCTTTATCCCTGAGACGCAAGGTTTGTTCAACATATCAATATATGTGATCCACCACATAAACAGAACTAAACACAAAACCCACATAATAATCTCAATAGATGCAGAAAAGGCTTTCAATAATATTCAACATCCTTTCATGTTAAAAACACTCAATAAACTAGGCATTGAGGGAACATACTTTAAAGTAACAAGAGCCTTGTATGAAAAACCTACATCCAACATCATAGTGAATGAGCAAAAGCTGGAAGCACTCCCTTTGAAAACTGGAACAAGACAAGGATGCGTTCTCTCACCACTCCTATTGGTGTGAGACGTACTGGAAGTTGTAGCCAGAGCAATCAGGCAAGAGAAAGAAAGAAAAGGCATCCAAAATGGAAGACAGTAAGTCAAAATATCCCTGTTTGCACACAATATGATTCCATACCTAGAAAACCTCTTAGTCTCTGCCAAAAAGCTCTTTGATCTGATAAAACACATCAGCAAAGTTTCAGGATACAAAATAAATATTCAAAAATTGATAGCATTCCTAGACACTTATAATATTCAAGTTGAGAGCCAAGTGAAGAATACAATCCCATTCACAAGAGACACAAAAAGAATAAAATACCTAGGAATACAGCTAACCATGGAGGTGAAAGATCTCTACAGTGAGAATTACAAAGTACTGCTCAAAGAAATCAGAGATGACACAAACAAATAAAAAAGCATTCCATGATCATGGATAGGAGGAATCAATATTGTTAAAATGGCCATACTGCTCAAAGCAATTTACAGACTCAAGGTTATTCTTATCAAACTACCAACTACATTCTCATGAAATTATTTAAAAACTATTTTAAAATTAATATGGGACTTAAAGCCCAAATCACCAAGGCAATTCTAAGCAAAAAGATAAAAGCTGGAGGCAACACATTACCTGACTTCAAACTATAGTACAAGGCTACAGTAATCAAAATAGGTTGGTACTGGTACAAAACTAGACACATAGACCACTGGAACATAATAAAGAGCCCAGAAATAAGGCCACATACTTACAAGCAACTGATCTTCAACAAAGCTGACAAAAACAAGCAATGAGGAAAGGTTTCTCTATTCAATAAATGGTGCTGCAATAATTGGCTAGCCACATGCAGAAGATTGAAACTATACTTTTTTCCTTGTACCATATATGAAAATCAACTCAAGATAGATTAAATATTTAAATGTAAAATTGGGGATTACAAAAATCCTGGAAGATTACCTAGGGAGTTTTTGGCATGGGATCTGGAAAAAAAATTTCATGATGAAGACTCCAAAAGCAATAGCAACAACAGCAAAAATTGACAAATGGGACCTAATTAAACTAAAGGGCCTCTGTGTGGCAACAAAAAAGTATCAACAGAGTAAACAGAAAACCTACAGAATGGGAGAAAATATTTGCAAACTATACATCTGACATAGGTCTAATATTCAGAATCTATAAGGTGCTTAAACAAATTTACAAGGAAAAAACAACCCAGTTATAAGATGGGCAAAGGACATGAACAGATGCTTTTCAAAAGAAGACATACACGTGTCCAACAAGCATATATAAATGCTTAATAGTACTATCATTAAAGAAATGCAAATCAAAAACACAATGAGATACCAACTCACACCAATCAGAAGGGCTATTATTAAAAGCCAAAAAATAAGAGATGCTGTCAAGGTTGCGGGGAAAAGGGAACACTCATACACTGCTGGTGGAAATGTAAATTAGATTAGCCATTGTGAAAAGCAGTTCAGTGATTTCTCAAAGAACTGAAAGCCGAATTTTCATTCAACTCAGCAATCCCATTATAGGGTACATACCCAAAGGAATATACATTGTTCTACCATAAAGACACATGCATGTGCATGTTCATTGCAGCACTATTCACAGTAGCAAAGACATGGAGTCAACCTAAATGCCCATCGATGGTAGAATGGATAAAGAAAATGTGGTACATATACCCTATGAAATACATGGCCTTTCCAGCAACATGAATGGAGCGGGAGGGCATTATCCTAAGGAAAATAATGCAGAAACAGCAAACCAAATACTGCATGTTCTCACTTATAAGATGGAGCTAAACACCGCGTATGTATGGACACAAAGAAAGGAACAACAGACACCAGGGCCTACTTGAAGGTGGAGGGTGGGAGGAGTGTGAGGATTGAAAAACTACCTATCGCTTACTGTGCTGATTACCTGGGCGATGAAATAATCTGTAAACCCAACCCCAGTGACACACAATTTATCTATAAGACAAACATGCACATGTACCCCTAAACCTAAAATTAAAGTGAAAAAAGAGCTATCTAGAACTGAAAAGTTAAAACAAGCTTCAAAAAAAAAAGATCTCATGTAAGTATATTTAAAATGTGTGTTTTGCACTACACTGTATACACCATAACAGGAGATATCATGTCTTTTTGTTCTCCATTGAATCATCAATGCCTGACAGAAAGCCTGGCACGTATTAGGTGCTTAATATTTCTTTGTTGACTGATTAAGGCGTCAAATACGTTATTTCAACCTTTACTGTTTACTCCTGGCTAAGGAAGACATTTTTATTTCTAGTCCATTGGATTTGTATGTTTAGATTGCTAAATTATTACTATGGAAAATATTGAAGGCCAATATTTTGATAGCTGCTAGAGTGCCCATGTTGTACCCTGCATGTTTTTGGAGTTCAAAGAGAGAGACATAGCCCATGACTTATTCACTCTGTGTTGGGCCACATAATCGTATGCAAAGTAGCTGACATGTTTTTTCCTTCAAGGTTTAAGTTCCAGGTACATGTGCAGGATGTGTAGGTTTGTTACAAAAGTAAACGTGTGCCATGGCGGTTTGCTGCACAGACCAAACCGTCACCTAGGTATTAAGCCCAGAATCCATTAGCATAATCTTATTTGATATTTTGAATTTAACCAAGAATTCCTTATGGAAAACTGATCTAAATTCATAATGTTGTCAAAGATTTTTTTCCTGCATTCTGCTCATATATGTATGTAATTTCTATTCGGTTGGAACAATCTTGGTATAATAATAAAAAGGTTCTGAATCCATTTAATAGCCATGTGTAAGAAATAACCATATTTCTCCTGTCAGCAAAATGCTTATTTTTTTCCCAGTGACCTAGATATACCCAAAGCCTCTGAGAGTTACTCTGAATTTATTTTGCAAAAATCAATATCAGTTTCCCTTCCATATTTCTATAGGGAATATTTTCTCTTTGCTTTCCACCTGTCCACAGTAGAAACTTTAGTCAGAGATAAATAATACAGCAACCTTTCCAGATTCATCTCCTAGAAAAGAAAGGGATTTTCCACATTGATTCATTAAGTTGAAATATTCTATCCTGAGCAAAGCCCCAAACTGTACTGAAAGCAGATGCTAGCTGGTGTTTAACATAGGTAAAGACAGATAGATTTTTATCATCTAGTATAATGTGTGCACATAAGACCTTTTTTAGTACTTAATCATTGAATCGTAATTTGAGTTTAGTAAAATACCTTAAAGATCATTAGTTTCAAAAGACAGCACACAATAATTCCTTACACTTCTTTAGCACTTTGCACATTTCAAAGATTTTCAAATATGATAGTACAATTGATCTTCATAACAATCCAATGAGGTAGGTAAGGCGAGAGTACCCCAGGTTCTATTGGTACTTATGATGTTCATTTCTCAACTTCTCTTTGCATTCTTCTACCCTAGATACTAGAAAAATGAATTCTTGGTTTTCTGGTTCCCTGAAACATGGTTCTAGCCAAAAAGATTTAAAAAAAGGAAAGAGCTAAGTAGTGTTCTGAGAAATATCTGTGATTACCGATAAAAGGAGTGACAGATGTAGTTGGTGTAGCCCCTTTCCCTTACCGTCATTTTCTGAAAATGGCATATAATATGATGCCTACAAGTACAGGAGCCATCTTACAGCCAGATGGTAATGATGGTGAAACAGAAAGTTAGAAAGAGCTTGGGTCCCTTAATTCATTGTTGAGTACTTAAAACAATGGCTGCAATGGATTATTTTTGGATTTTTTGTTGTTGCTGTTGTGAGAGAAGATAACCTTTATTTGGTCAGGCCACCTGTAGACTGGGTAATTTATAAAGAAAAAGAGGTTTAATGGACCCACATTTCCACATGTCTGGGGAGGCCTCATAATCATGGTGGAAGGCGAAGGAGGAGCAAAGGCATGTCTTACATGGCTGCAGGCAAGAGAGTGTGTGCAGGAAACTGCCCTTTATACAACCATCAGATATCATGAGACTTATTCACTATGATGAGAACAGCATGAGAAAACCTGCCCCCATGATTCAATTACCCCCCACCAGTTACCTCCTATAACACGTGAGGATTATGGGAGCTACAACTCAAGATGAGATTTTGGTGGGGACACAGCCAAACCATATCACCATTATTCAGGTACTTTGTTATGTGGTTATACATTCTTAGCTAATGGAGTTGGGATTCATCATCATTTAATAGATGAGGAAAATGAAATCTAAGTGAATTAAACATGCCTATTAATATAATAACAATAGGGTGATGCTTCTTTAGCATTGTGTAGGTTTCAATATGCTAATATATATTAAGTGAAATTTTAAGTAAGACTATGAAAATCATGATACTTTTAAAAATAGAGCAAACCTTGGTAAAGGTCTCAGTTACTCCTAGAGTAGAGTGCTCCATTTTATGGAGCCTGCCCTGAGCTCTGACGGTTTCCATAGTTATAAAAAAAATCTTGAGGAAAATAGTCATTTCAGAAAATATGGATACACTCCATATTTAGAATTTCTATGCTGATAATGGGAAAAAATGCCACATATTTTTTCCAGCTTCACCAATACTGTTCCTATGGATTGTTTCCAGTTTGTCTGTAAGGAAGAGTACTTCTACAAGGATTTGTTTCAAAGTCTCCTGGTAAATATATGTATGCACTTTTCTATGATGTATTTACTCAAGAGTGTAATTGATGGGCTACACAGTGCATGTGTCTTCAAATTTACTAGATAAATCCCAAATGTTTTTCAAAGTGGTTTTATTAATTGTACACTTCCACCAGAAGATTATTCAAACTTATCTTCCTTAATATCCTCTTCACCCCTGAATACTAGCAGATTTCTAAAATTTTGCCAATCTGGAATGTGAGTAATGGTCTCATACTGTGGTTTTAATGTATACTTTTGTGATTACTAATAAGCTTGAGCACCATTTCAAACACTGATGAGGTATGTAAAATTCCTGTTTTTAAGGAACCATTTAAATCTTTTGTGTGTTTTTCTATAGAGTTGTCTTTTTCGTATTGATTTGTAGGATATATATGTATATGTATATATACCCCAAACACATATACTTACTATATATATATGTGTGTATATATACATATATACACACACATATATATATATATATATATAACAACAGTTTTGAGTTTATTGGAGTTTTAAGGGCATTAGTTGTCTCCCTGAGAATCAAACACACACCTAAACTTCCAGCACAATTTGTTCTGATTTTATGGTTGCCTTTACATAATTAGATACTTTAGAAAGTTTGATGATTCTCATAATATTTGGATTTGGTTTAATTAAATTTTAATTAAATTTAAAGTAATTTGCATACTTTTGTGAGCACCATTTAGATAAGGAGGGTTTCTTCCGTTATAGTCACCTCTTCTCAGATGACAGGATATGGTTTTGGAGAAGTAGTAGTTTAATTTAAATCACTGCATCCACCTGCAACAATAAGTACAACATGTGCCATACAAATATTTTTGGTATATGGAGTTGTTGGTTTCAGCTCCCATATACATTATTTACCTCTTTCTGCTTATTTGGATTTAATTTGCCCTTTGTTTTTTTTTCAGCTTATTAAAGTGGAAACTTGGATTAAGTTTTGCGACATTTCTTTTTTTTTTTTTTTTTTTTTGAGATGGAGTCTTACTTTGTCACGCAGGCTGGAGTGCAGTGGTGCCATCTCGGTTCGGTTCACTGCAACCTCCACCTCCCAGGTTCAAGTGATTCTCCTGCCTCAGCCTCCGGAGTAGCTGGGACTATAGGCATATGCCACCACACCCAGCTAATTTTTGTATTGTTAGTAAAGACGGGGTTTTGCCATGTTGGCCAGTCTGGTCTCGAACTCCTGACCTCAAGTGATCCATCTGCCTCGACCTCCCAAAGTGCTGGGATTACAGGAGTGAGCCACCGCACCTGGCCTAAGTTTTGTGACATTTCTTATTTAGGACTTGAATCCTCTAAATTTTCATTTAATCACTACCTTGGCTGCATCTCACAAATGTTGATAAATTGTGTCTTTATTTTCATTCATTTAAAAATGCTACCTAATTTTTTTTCTTTGACCCATGGTTTATTTTGAGGTGTGTTATTTAGTGTCCAAGTATTTGGGTGTTTTCCTGATATATCTCCAATTTGGAATTCTAATTTCATTTCTTTGTGGTCAGAAATAATATTTTGTATGATTTGAATTTTTTTGAAATTCGATGAGCTTTCCTTATGGCCCAGAATATGGTTTATATCAGTATATATTCTATATTAATTGAATTAATGTTTATACTCATGTTGTTGGATGGGGTATTTGATAAATATCAGTTAGATAAATGTGGTTGAAAGTATTGTTCAGTTCTTCAATGTCCTTACTGATTTTCTTTCTAATGATTGCATTTATTACTAGGAAAAGAATGTTGAAGTCTCCAAATGTAATTGTGGATTCTTTTATTTCTTCTTTCAGGTCTATTATTTGAAGTTCTATTGTTAGGTGCACATACACTTAGGATTGTTATGTTGTCTGATCTTTTTATAATTATGTAATGTCCCTCTTTATCTCTGGTAATAGTCCTTGAAGTGTATATTGTGTAATATTAATATAGCTACTCTATCCTTCTTTAGATTTTTGTTTTCATACTATATATTTTTCTCCTTTTAATGTATCTATGTCTTTAATTTTAAATGATTTCTAGTATGTAGCATATATATGTGTCTTTCTACTAAAATCCAACTTGTATTTTATTTTGTGTCCTAGGTAGTTTATAGTTAAATGACAATTATGGTTAGATTAAAATCTACCATCTTGCTAGTAGTTTGCTACTTGTTACATCTTTGTGTCCTTTTTCTTCCTTTATACCTTCTTTTGAATTCATTTTTATATTCCATTTAATCTTCACCATTAAACAGGGTAAATTGTCTTCAGCTATTTCTTCTTCCCTAGCATTTCTTCTTCTACAATTCCAGTTACACATATGCTAGTGTTACAGGTAGTTAGGTTGGCATGAGTGGGACACTAGAGGGCTCTTCTCTCAAACCCACTGGGGATGTCAGGGGATGGTTTGACAATTATCACACTGTCTCTCTAAAAATGATAATTGGGCAGCCCTGCGCCCCCACCTCCCCATCCCCCCGTACCAGGGAGAAGCCATTTCCTGGTGACCCACAGCTATTGCCATTAAAGTGTTAATTGTATGCAGATGCCAGGGAGAAGAAACCTCCTGGGGTTGGGCACTAAGAGACAAAACTGGGAAATATGACCTTCTGGGGACACTCCACCAGAGAAAGGGAAGAAAGCCTCAGATGGGCATGGATACAACTTACAAAACACAGTGTGTGTGCTCACTTCCCAAGGGTGAGAAGAGCACCTTGTATATGGGAAGCCCACCCTAAGGGAAGAATCATGGAAAAGAGGTGAGCCTATAAATTCCTAGGACCAAGCAAGGTTAGATGCCTCTTTTTGACCCTCTTTGACCTTCAGGCGCCCTCATTGGATCTCTTCCAAGTGAACTTTTCTTTCTTTGCTGTTCTAAACCCTTTGTAAATAAACTTCCATGCCTGCTCTGAAACTTGCCTTGGTCTCTTTTTCTGCTTTATGCCCCACAGTTGAATTCTTTTTTCTGAGAAGGCAAGAACTGAAGTGGCTGCAGACCCTTATGGATACACCACCGTAAGTTACTCGAGGTAACTCAAATCTCTTCTACCGGTAACACTAGGCTGTTTTTATAGTCTCACAAATATTGGATGTTCTCTTTGCTTTTTTTCCCCCCACTCTTCTTGTTCTGCTTCACTTTGGATAATTTCTATTGATTTATCTTCTTCAAGTTCAGTGATACTTTTCTCAGCGTGTTCCACTCTAGTAATTAGTCTATAGAAGGCATTCTTTATCTCTGTTACTGTTTTCCCTTTTTGCCATTTCCATTTAATGCTTTCTTATAATTTGAAACTCTTTGCTGTAATTATCCATTTAACCATGGACGTTTTTCTTTTCCATTAGAGCCTTTTATCATTTTAGTCATAGTTATTTTCAGTTTCGTGTCTGACATAGTTCCAACAGCTCTGTCTGTCATATCTGAATCTAGTTCTGTTGATTTCTTAGTGTCTTGACACTGTTTTTCTTTTTCTTGCTTCTTCTCCCTCAAAATTTTTTGTTGAAAGCTGGATTTTTTTTTTTTGTAGAAAATAGGGACTAGGGTAAATACATTTTATGGCTGTAAATAACCGTATTTTTTCTTCTGCTAGGCACTTAGTGTGGGGTATTAAGTCAATATAGTCTGCAGTTGAGCTGTTTGAGTTTTGTTCCTGCTATGGTTACTCTCAGTGCACAGCAGGATTCAAAAATCCACTTGTTTTGTTTTGTATTTAGGATGAGGACAGGTTTGTCAAAGGGATTTTTCACAATGCCCTTTCCACCTTTAGCTTTAGGTCTGAACTGTTGCATGTACTCCAGAGAGGGTTTGTCTCTGCATTCTTGTCCCTTCCCCAGTTTATACTGAGCAAGTATATTGCTGTCATTTGGTATTGTAAACCTGTTACACTAGGATGATGGTGGGGATGTCATAAAGCATTCTCTTGTTTTCATCTAGCCTCAGTTTTAGGCCTTAATGTACCTTATGTGTTTCTGAGACTTCAAGTGAGACCATGTCAAAGACTTTCCTGCTGTCTATTATGGCCAGTCTCAAATGATCTGGGCCCAGGACACAATCCTGTCTCTCTCCTACAGCTAGAAAATTATTTTTCTTTTTAGTTCCCTAAGCTATGTTTGGTCTTCTGTAGTTTCCTATGGGCAGCAGTGTTAATTGCTATTTCCCCAGCAGGTTAAGCCTTTTGTTTTATAGGGGAGTGAGAGGAGAAAAATGTAGAAGGTCCTCATTTACTTCCATCAGTGGCTACAGTGCTCTTTCCTCAAGCCAGCACCACAGCAAATAGTGTCTCAGTACTCTTTCCCTGTACCATACCTTTCTCTTGAGCATCTGGTGAAGACTGTGAGTGGTAAAAGTTCCTTTGTCTGAGACTTATAGACTTACTATAGCTATTAATGATTATTCAAATTTTTGCAGTATGAGTTGTATTGTCTCCTTTTTCATCTCTGACATTATTTGGATTTTTTTTAGTCTGGCTAAAAGTTTGTTAATTTTGTGTAACTTTTCAATAAATCACCTTTTTGTTTCATTGATCTTTGTTTTATTTATTCAGTTTTATTTACTTATGCTCTGATCTTTATTATTTCTCTTCTTCTAATATTACATGTGTTTTGTTTTTGCAGGCACTTATAGCTATAAACTTTCCTTGTAGTACTGTTATTGCTGTGTTTCATAGGTTTTGGTATGCTGTGTTTTGATTATAATTGGTTTCAAATTTTTTTTTCAATTTCCTTCTTAATTTCTTCATTGGCCCACTTGTCATTTAGAAGCATATGATTTAATTTCTATAGTTTCCAATATTCCTCTTCTTATTGATTTTCATCTTATTCAACTGTGGTCAAAGATGCTTACTATTATTTCCATTTGTTAAGTGGTTTATTTAACAATGTTAAATGGTTAAATTTGTTAAATGGTTAATTGTTTTTGGCCTAACATATGGTCAGTCCTTGAAAATCATTGATATTCTTAGGAAAAGAATGTGTATTCTACAGCCACGAATGAATTAGTCTGTAAGTATTTATCTTTTCAATCAATTTGGTCTATCGTGCAAATTAAGTCCAATGTTTATTTCCTGATTTTCTGTCTGGAAGATATGTCCAAAGCTGGAAATGGGGTGCTGAAGACTCTAGCTGTTATTGTATTGGGGTATCTCTCTTTAGCTATAATAATATTTGCTTTATATATCAGGGTGGCACAGTATTGGGTTCATATATATTTACATTTGTTATATTCTCTTTTTTAGTCCACCTGCTCATCATTACATAGTGACTTTTTTTGTCTCTTCTTATACCTTTTTTTAATCTGCTTTTTCTGATATAAGCTTAGCTATTTTTGCTTCTTTTTGTTTGTTTGTTTGTTTGTTTCTTTTGGCATGGAATATCTTTCCATCCCTTTATTTTCATTCTATGTGTGTCTTTAGAGGTGAAGTGTGTTTTTTGTGGGAAACGGGTTATTCATTGCATCTTGTTTTTTCATCCACTGAGCCATTCTATGTCTTTTGACTAGAGTTTAGTTCATTTACATTCAACATTACTATTGATAAGTAAAGGCTTACTCCTATCATTTTGTTATTTGTTTTCTCATTGTTTTATAGTCTTTTCTTCCTTCTTTCTTTCCTTCTTCTCTTTCTTTAGTGAAGGTAATCTTCTCTGGTGATATAATTTAATTTCTTGCTTTTTATTTTTTGTGTATCCATTTTTTGTTTTTTGGTTTTATGTTACCATAAGGTTTGCAAATACTATTTTATAACCCATTATTTTAACCTGATAACTTCACATTGTTTGCATAACCAATAAAAAATACAAACTCTACATCTTTACATTTCCCCCCTTATCTTTTCCCTGTATTTATTTACATCTTATTGAATTATGTCTTGAAAAGTTGTAGTTATCATTTTTGATGGGTTCACCATTATTTTATCCTGACGATAAGAACAGTTTACATACCTGAGTTACAGTATTATAATATATTGTGTTTTTCAGTGTACTTGCTATAACCAGTGAGTTTTATACCATCAGGTGATTACTTACTGCTCATTAACATCATTTCTTTTCTGATTGATGTATTTGCTTTAGCATTTCTTATAGGCCAGGTATGATGTAGATTAAATTCTTCAGCTTTTGTTTTTCTGGTAAAGTGTTTGTTTTCCATTTATGTTTGAAGGATATTTTCACTGAATATGATATTTAGAGTAAAAGTTATTTTTTCCTCAGCACTGTAAATATATCATGCCACTCTCTCCTGGATTGTATGGTTTCTACTAGAAAGTCTGTTACCAGATGTATTGGAGCTCCATTTTATGTTATTTGCTTCTTTTCTCTTGATGCTTTTAGGATCCCTTGTTTACCTTTGATCTTTGGAGTTTTATTGTTAAATTCCTTGTGGCAGTCTTCTTTGGGTTATATCTTCATGTTCTATAACATTTTTATACTTGAATATTGATACTTTTGTTTAGGTTCGGGGAATTCTCTGTTGCTATTTTTTTGAATAATCTCTCTACCCCTCTCTCTTTGTCTACCTCCTCTTTAACACTTAGACTTGCCCTGTTAAGGGTTTTTTCTAGATCTTGTAGGCATGCTTCATTGGTTTTTGTTTGCATGTTTGTTTTGTCTCCTCTGACTGTGTATTTTCAAAGAGCTTGACTTCAACCTCATTAATTTTTTTTTTCTGCTTGATAAATTCTGCTATTAAGAGACTCGGGTGCATTCTTCACTATGCTAAATGCATTTCTCCGCTTCAGCATTTCTGCTTGATTCTTTGCATTTCAATCTCTTTGTTAAATCTATCTGATAGAATTCTGAGTTTCCTACCTGTGTAATATTGAAATTCTTTCAGTTTCCTCAACATATATATTTTGAATTTTCTGTTTGAAAGGTCCCATATCTCTTTCTTCAAGATGGGTTCCTGGTGACTTATTTAGTCCATTGTGTGGTTATGTTTTTCTGAATACTTTGCTCGGTCATGTTTGTCTTCATACTTTGTGTATGTATGGGGATGGAAGAGTTAGGTATTTATTTTACTCTTCACTGTCTGGGCTTGTTTGTACCCTTCCTTCTTGGGAAGTCTTTCCAGATATTCACAATGACTTGAGGGTTGTGATATAAGCTGTATATGCTTATGGGGTTTCTCAAGCACAGTAATGTGGTTCTTCCAGACTTGTAGAGGTACTGCTGTGACAGTCTTGAACACAACCTGGGAGAGTAATCTTCCCTTATCTTAAACAAATGGAATGTCTCTTTCTGTTCACAGCCACTTGATGCTGGGGGTGGAGTGACACAAGCACCCCTCTGGTCACCACCCCTAGGACTGCACTGGGTCAGACCTCTAGCCATCACAACAGTGGGTCTCACCCAAGGCCTGCAGTAACCACTCCCTGGCTACTTTTTGTTTGCTCAAGACCCTGAATTCTAAAATAAGCAGGTGACAGATATATCCAGTCCTGTGTCCTTCCCTTCAGGGCAGTGAGATTCCCCAGGCCCTGGGTGGGTCCAGAGGTACCATCAAGAGCAAGGGACCAGACTCAAAAACCTTAGATTTCTACCTGGTGCTCTGTTCTACTGTGGCTAAGCTGGTGCTCAAACTGCAAGACACCATCCTTACCACTCTTTCTTCCCCTTTCCAAAAGTAGAGGAGCCTCACCTTGTGGCCACTGCCACCACAGGCTGAATGGGAGCACTGTCAGACTACTGCCAATGTTCCTTTAATGCCCAAGGGCTCTCCAGTCAGCTTTTGATAAATGCTGCCTGGCCTGGGACTCAAACTTCAGAGCAGTGGGCTATCTTCCAGCCTAGAGCAGTTACAGAAATGGCATCGAGGAACCATGTCCTGGAATCAGGGATCCTGAGAGCCTGCATGGTGCTTGACACTGCTGTGATGGAGCTGGTACCTAGATGCAATATAAAGTGCCCGTTATTTTCTCTTTGCTTTTCTCAAGCAGAAGGAGTTTTGTCCTATAGCTACCACAGTTGTTAATGTGCTGAGTCTTAACTGAATCCAGCACATCTCAGAGGCTCATCCAAAGCCCTCAATGCAGTACCTGGGTATCACTGCTCATTATTCAGGACCCAAGGGCTCTTCAGTTAGGAGGGGATGAATGCTGCCAAGGCTGGTCCTTCCCTCCAAAACAACAGGTTCCCTTCTGGCCCGGGGTGTGTATAGAAATATTATCTGGGAGCTAGGTCCTGGAAAGAGGGCCTCATGACTCTGACCAATTTTATATTCTGCTGTGCCTGAGCAGGTATCCAATATGCAAAACAAACTCCTCCCCATTCTTTTCTCTCCTCTCCTTAAGTGGAAGAAAGGGTTTTTTTTTGTTTTTGTTTTTGTTTCTGTTTTTGTTTTTCATAGCCGTGAGCTTTGTAGCCTTGGGTTAGGGGACAAGTGATGCCAGCACTTCCTTAAGCCTTTCCACCTGGTGTCTCAGTAGGTCATGTGCCCCCCAGTCTACTGGTTCTGGGATCAGTTCAGCAGTAGCACTTGCCTCAGTGTTGCAGTTCTTTTGGCCTAGACTGTATTTTACAATTATTTAGATCCCCATTGTACTTTAGGCTGTGGTGGTGAGGCTTGCAGTAATTCAAATTCTGAACACTGGGATCAGTGACTCTCCTGGGGCTAGAGCTGGTTTGACTGCTCCCTCCAGGGAAGGCATTGGCTGAGTTTGGTCTCGTTTTACATTCTGCTCTAACAGGACAGCACTGAGTTTAGTGCCTTACAATTGTTGCGTTCTCCCTCTCCCAGCACTCAGAAATGCTCTCTGGATCATGCCGCCACTGCCAGGTTATAAATTAGGGGTAGTGTCTGCAACTTGAGACTGTTTCTTTTTACCACTTCTGTGCCTCTTTCAGCATTACAAAGTGAAAACCAGGTACTTTGAGTGCTCACCTGATTTTTAATTTTTATAAAGGTGCTTCTTTTGTGCAGATATTAATAGTTGTTGAATTGGTGTCCTTCTTGGGGAAACGATCAGTGGAGACTTCAATTCCACTGTCTTGCTATGCCTCCTTGCCCCAGAGTGGAATTTTTGAATTATACGGTAGTTGTATGTTGAATATTCCGTGGAACTGGTAGTGTTTTCAAAATTATACATATTATATATAATTTTGTTAAAAAGTCAATTGCTTGAACCATGAATGATTATTTACTTATCATAAAATTGATACTGAATCTGCCAGTGCTCGATTTCCATTTGCTAGCTTTTTTTATTCTAGCCTTTTGTAATCACTTTTCCTATTTTCTGTATTAGTATACTCAATTTTCAGCTCACTTTTGATAATAATAGTAAAAGATCAAATAATTGTATAATCTCTGACTTTTTGTTAGTGCAATACTGATGCTTTCCAGTACTTGGCATTCCTTGTTGAAACAGTTTATTTTAATTAATAGCACTTTTAATTTTCTATTACTATCTAAAATTTAGTTCTATCCATGTCTATATGGAATCACTGCCAATTGATTCAGTATAAATAATTTTAATTCACTGAATAAATAAAAATAAATTTTTTTGTATATTCTTTTTTTTTTTTTTTTTTTGAGACAGAGTCTGCTCTGATGCACAGGCTGGAGTACAGTGGCACAATCTCTGCTCACTGCAAGCTCCGCCTCCTGAGTTCACACCATTCTCCTGCCTCAGCCTCCTGAGTAGCTGGGACTACAGGCTCCCGCCACCACGCCTGCCTAATTTTTAGTTTTAGTAGAGATGGGGTTTCACCGTGTTAGCCAGGATGGTCTTGATCTCCTGACCTCGTGATCCGCCCACCTCGGCCTCCCAAAGTGCTGGGATTACAGGCGTGAGCCAATGTGCCCGGCCTTTTTTGTATATTCTTACACATTAAACAAAAATTATTTGGCCACATGTTTTTATTCAACCTCTTGTGCTGGTAATTTGTGTATTAACAAAGAAGATACAGCATTAGTTAACTGTGGAGTAGATTTTAGACAATTAATTTTCTGGTTCTATACCTAAATATGTAAAGCAAGTATACAATGTATGTTAATTCATGGCATTTTAATCAGTAAAGTATAACAATAATAAGATATTCAATATTCCTAAAAACACTAGACATTTAAATATAGCATTTTATAATTATTGCTTGATATATTCATTATTTATAAATAATAACAAATAGGAATATAATATATTTGTTAAATTTTTAAAAAGAAAAATATTTACTTGTAATCACTTGATGAATTCAGTCCATTAAGTACTGATATGGTTTGGCTGTGTCCCCATCCAAATCTCATCTTGAATTCTCCCATGTTGTGGGAGGGAACTGGTGGGAGGTAATTGAGTCATGGGGATAAGTCTTTTCTGTGCTGTTCTTGTGATAGTGAATAAGTTTCACGAGATCTGATGGTTTTAATAAGAGACGCTCCCCTACACAAGATCTCTCTCTCTTTGCCTGCTGCCATCCATGTAAGACATGACTTGCTCCTCCTTACCTCCTACCATGACTGTGAGGCTTCCCCAGCCATGTGGAACTGTAAGTCCAATTAAACCTCTTTCTTTTGTAAATTGCCCAGTCTTGGGTATATCTTTATCAGCAGCATAAAAATGGACTAATACAAGGACCTTGTAAATTAATGTTTACTATTTCGCACTTTGTTTCCTATTTGTCTGACCTCCTTCACTGAGGTCTTATTAAAACTTTTCACCAATGGTTAAAGTAGAAATAAATATATGGCAGGCGTAAGTGGGTCAATACTGGAGAAAATGGAAATAGCATTTAATAGCATAATTATTCTGATGTATACTATAGAATATCCTCTTTTTATATAGAGTTAAATATCTCTTCCAGAAAGCCCCCTCCAAGCAATGTAACATTTCTCAGGACTCAGTTTTTTAAATAATTTCCTTAATGCACTTTAGAATCTGGAGTGTTTGGTCTTTTTTGCTCTTATTTTACTACCAGACATTATTCATTGTATTTTTCTACCACACAATAAATCTCAAATAACAACTGTATAATTTCTCAGTATACCTTGAAATATAAGCTCATTTATAAAGAAACATGTTTTCTGTTACCATTGTCTAGAGTTGTATTTGTATATTTGTATATGTGAAAGGCAACCCTGAGTAAAATAACTGAACACCAGGACTTTTTAAAATAAAAGGATGATTCATTAGAAAATATTAATAATTTTCAGAAACTATAGGGCTTGGCTAAGAAAAGTTGCAATATCAGTTATTAAAAATTTGACATTTGAAATAGTCTTCTGAAATGTTACTTTTAAATATTGAGATAATACTATAATTTACTGTTTTGTGGAAATAATCCTGCCCTAGTCACGAATGGAAAGAAAGTTTCAGAAATATACGGTTTTTTAGAAAAGACATATCACACTGACAAATGCTTCCTTGATCCATGATGTATGTCCCCTATGGGATAGGGTTCTGGAGAAGTCCCATGTCCAAGGGGGAAAAAAAGTGCTGACTTTATATTAATATTTAACTTATTTTCACTGTGTTAATTGCCTTTAACGAGCTGCATTAAGTTCATTTTTATCAGAGTCCTCAACTTTTCTCCTGCTTTCTCTGAATTTCAGAATTACTAGTTGCTTTCTGTACCCATGCATCCATTCATGCAATCTTCCAACAGATAGTTACTGAGTTTCTTAAAGTTCTAGGCATTGTTTAGGTGTGGAGCTTAAAAAGAAAAAAGATTATGTGCACTGGCCTCAGGGAGATCACATTCTCTTGGGGAAGGGAATCAGAAAATAGATTAATCAGTAACTAAATATATTTAAAATTATTTTGGATGGTAATGAATAGTAAGAAGAGAAGAATCAAGATGTGGCAAACCTACTTTTGCTCAAGGTGGTCTTAATATATGTAGTAAAATGATATACTGGCAGCTGTTTTCTACTTAAATAGTGTTATTCTTCCCCTAAACTTCAATAAAATTAACATTAGAGGCCAGGTATAGTGACTCACATCTGTAATCATAGCACTTTGGGAGGCCGAGGTGGGAAGATTGCTTGAGTTCAGGAGTTCAAGACCAGCCTGGGCAACAGGGTGAAACCCTGCCTTTACAAATAATACAAAAATTAGCTGGACATGGTGATATGTGCCAGCTACTTGGGTGGCTAAGGCAGGAGAATTGCTTAAGCCCAGGAGCCAGAGGTTGCAGTGAGCTCAGATTATGCCATTGCACTGCAGTCTGGGCAACAAGAGTAAAATCCTGTCTCTAAATAAATAAATGAATAAAAATAAAATTAACATTAGAGAAAATTTGTCTTCTATATAAACCTTACTCATCAATATTAATTGCATATAACTCTCATTAGCATAACATAAATATCATTATAATTATTCCATGAATTGAATGAATCAATCAGAATAGCTTGTACTTAACTGACATGGGAGAGTCAGGGAAAGAGAGAAAGAAGGGAATAAATAATATAAACAAGTTTTCCTTGAACACTATGTATAGAGTTGTCATTAAGTAAGTTGAGAGTGACTGCTGAAGGAGTATATTTATGGGAGAAGGAAAGATCATATTTACATATTAATAGACATTCAAGTAGGGATATTATGTAGGCCATTGGATATATGAGTTGAGAGTTCAAAAGACATATCTTGGCTGGGGATAGATGGTATTAAAAGTCATGAAACTGGTTGTTATTACTTATGGAGTGAGTATAATTAGGAAAGAGTATAGATCCAGGGACTGAGCCCTGGAGCATTTCAAAGTTTAGAGATCAGGGAGAGTGGGAAGAAGCAGTAAAAAAATAAAAATAAAAAAAAAGAATGAGGATATCACAGTAAATGAAAAGAGTAAGGAAGGAGGTGTTTTGAAGCCAACTGAAGAGAGCACTTAAAGGGAGTAAGGGAATGATTGTGATTGTTGTATATTGATTTTAAATCCTGCAGTTTTACTTGTTTATTAGTCTAACAGGATTTTTTTTTTGGTGGCATCTTTAGAGTTGATGTTGTTTATCTTTAAAAAAATAAACTTAGTTTCGTTAATCTTTCATATTGTTTTTCTAGTCTCTATTCAATTTATTTTTGCTCTAATCTTTATGATTTCCTTTCTTCTGCTAATTTTGGGATTTGTTTCTTTTCTAGTTTCATGATGTGCAAAGTTAGGTTGTTTGAGATCTTTCTTTTTGCTATGTGTAGGCATTTATTGCTGTTAACATCCCTCTTAGAATAGCTTTAGGTGCATACAATGTTTTATTTTGTCAATTTTCACTTATCTCAGACTTTTTAATTTCTCTTTTAATTTCTTTATTGTTCAGAAGCATATTTAAATTTCCATTTATTTTTGAAATTCCTAAAATTTCTCCTGTTATTTTTAGTTTCATAATATTGTGGTCAGAAAATATACTCAATATAATTTAAATCTTCTTTTGTGGCCCAACATTGAATCTATCCTGGAAAATGTCCTGTGCACATTTAAGACAAATATGTATTTCATTGCTGTTGGATGGGATGTTCATATATCTGTGAGTTCCATTTGGTCTAAAATGTAGGTTAAATGTCATGTTACCTTATTGATTTTCTTTCTGGATGATCTGGCCATTGCAGAAAGTAGGGTATTGAAGCTCTCTAATATTATTGTATTACAGTCTACCTCTCCCTTCAGATTTATTAACATATGCTTTATATATGCAGGTGTCTAATGTTAAGTGCATATATATTTATAATGTTATATTGTGTTGATAAATTTATTGCTTTACCTATATATAATGACCTTCTTTGTCCTGTCTTAAAGTGTTTGACTTAAAGGATATTTTATCTAAGATAAATATAGCTTCATATGTTCTCTTTTGGTTTCCATTGGAACGGAAAGTATTGTTTCATCCCTTTACTTTTAGTTTATGTGTGTCCTTACAGGTGAAGTGAGACTCTTGTAGACAGCATATATTTGAGTCTTGTGTTTTAACTATTCAACCACTCTAGATATTTTGATCAGTGAACTTGATACATTTCCATTCAACATAATTATTAATAAGGACATACCACTATCATTTTTAATGGTTTTTTTGGGTTCTTTTTTTTAAGAGATAGGGTATCACTCAGTCATGCTGGCTGCTGTGATGATAGCTCTCTGCAGCTTCCTGCCTCAGCCTCCCCTTCCTGAGTAGCTAAATCTACAGGTACATGCCACTATGCCCAGCTAGCAACTTAATTTAGATCACAGAAACACCTCTACACTTTTATTCTACCATTCCCCCACATTTTAAAATTGTAATGTCACAACTTACATCTTATACTGTGTATTCTTTAACAAATTGTTGTAGCTATTATTATTTTAATAGTTTTGTATTTAACCTTTATACTAAAGATGAACGTGATTTACCTAACCATCACAGTGTTAAAGTTTCTGAATTTGACTGTGTAATTACTTTGACAAGTTGAGTTTTATACTTTCACATGTTTTGTGTTACTAATTAGCATATTTTTCTTTGAGCTTAAAGAACTCCCTTTAGTATTTCTTCTAAGAGATGTCTGGTGGTGATAAACTCCCTCAGCTTTTATTTGTCTGTAAAAGTCTTTATTTCTCCTTCATTTCTGAAGGACACCTTTGTTGGGTACAGTGTTTTTGTTTGGCAAGTTTGCTTTCTTCAGCACTATGAGTATATCATTCCTTTCTCTCTTGGCCTTTAAGGTCTCTGCTGAGAAATTCGCTTTCAACCTCATTAAAACTCCCTTATAGGTTATTTCATTAGTTCCTCTTGCTGCAGTCAGGATCCTCTCTGTCTTTGGTTTTTGACAGCTTGGTTAGAATACATCTTGGTGTAGTCTTGTTTGGATTGAATCTGATTGGAGACTTTTCACCTTTCTGTATGTGGATATTTATATCTTTCTCCAAATTTGAAATGTGTTATGCTATTATTTTTTAAAATAAGGATTCTATCCTTTTATCTGTCTCTTCTTCACAAACTTCTATAATTCAAACAATTTTTCTTATTCTGCTGTTTCATAAATTCCATAAGTTTCTTTATTTCTTTTCATTCTTTTTCCTCTGACTGTAGATTTTCAAATAATGTCTTTGAGCTTACAGATTCTTTCTTCTTGATCAATTCTGCTTTTGAGGCTCTCCATTGCTTTTTCCACTTCATTATATATTTTAGCTCCAGAATTTTTGTTTGATTTTCTAAGTAATTTCAATTATCCTTTTAAATTTCTCATTTTCATCATGTACTGTTTTTCTAATTTCATTCAATTGTTTTTCTGTATTTTTCGAATTCCACCGATCTTGCTTAAAATAATAATTTTATATTCTTTATTTGACAGTTTGTATACATCAAGGCTAGCCTGGTGCCTGAGTCCAGAGGAGTGACTTGAATCCTTAGTCAACAGGATTCAGTTTGGCACCAAAGGTCTACTGGGACAGTCTTGGGCCCTGGGTCAGCTGGAGAGTGTGGTTGCAGGGATACGCCTGGCACTGAGCAGGCCTGGAACCTGTGTCCATGAGTACACTCCTGGTATTTGAAGCCAGATTTGCCTACCTGGTGCTGGAGCTGCAAAGGCTGGCTTGGAGATGGATGAGTCTGGATCCTGAATTTGCAGGGGCCATCCTGGAGGCTGAGTCTGCATGTGCCAGCCTGATTACCAGGGCTGCAGGAGCTGGCTACGTGCTGGGGCAGGCCTGAAGCCTGGGGCCATGGTGGCCAACCCAGTACTGGGGTAGTCCGGGACCTGGGGGTCACTGAGGCTGGTCTCATCCTAGGGTGTGCCTGAAGCCTGAATTTGGGGGAAGCAGCCTGATACTGGGATGGGCCCCAAATCCAAGGCTGTTGGGGCCTGCCTTGTGCAAGGGTTGGTCCACATAATTAGGCTGCTGGAGTCAATCCTGGTGCCGGGTAGACCTGGAGCCTGTTTCCTTAGGGCTGGTCTGCAGGCTAGATTCATGGTACCAGGGCTGCAGAAGAGGGCCTGGTGCTGAAATGGGCCTGAATCCTGTGGCTATTGGGGTTAGTACAATTCTGGGGGTTAGGGTTAGGCCTGTGACTGCAGGATCTGGTCTAACAATGGGATGGGACTGGAGGCTCAGTCTTCAGGAGCCAACCTAGATTCTGGGCCTGTGAGCTCCTCCTCAGTGCTGAGTTTTACGGGAGCAAGCCCATTATTGGGGTCTGAAGCATAACCTAGTGCTCACTTCCCTTTGCTTCCCCTATTTAACAGTAACTCTTCATGTTATGTTGCCTTGGTTTGTTGGAGGGGTGATATGAGCAAAGTAAAATTGTAATTTTTACATTCTCAATTTATGTTTTCTTATTTTCATGTTACATCCAGGTTCTGTATTCTCTTATCTGGTTTCCTTAGCTCTTGTGAAGGTATTTTTACAAATAGATAGTTGTTCAAATTGATGGGGAATGACAGCTGGAGAGCTCTTGCTGACATCTATTCCCAGCTTTGTCTTTTCTATACTTCTAGTTTATGAATTTGTTTGTTTTTAACTGTAGCTTCTAATAATGATTTTGTACCTGTTATTTGGGGCATCACATAACAACAGACTATCACATTTTGCAAACTAAACATATGATTTGTCATATCTTAAAATATCCATATTTTGTTATTCAAGTAACTCCTTTTAGTGAACAAAGAAACAAGCATTCCCTCTCATTAATTTTAGTCACTTATGCTTGAAAGATGCCATGGCCATTTCTACATCCCTATAAGGTAGATTAAATTGTATAGCTTTATATGAATTATATAGTTCAAGAATTTTATTTTAGTTACATTCACAATATAACAATAATTTGGTTTAGAAATTCCTTGAACTATAATAATAAATTATGTTTGGAATGCTTTTATGGATTTCAGTTAATAGAACTGAAAACTTGTTATTGAAATAAATACTGATTTCAAAGCCATTACATATAATAGAAATGATTTTAAATAAACAGATATTTGAAGAGCACTTAACATGTTCAAATACCAAATCCTAGTACTATATTGTATATAATGATTGTCACCACATATCTCCATATTTTTGTTTTCTTTAAAAAAGTTAGAAACAACATTTCCAGTCTGTAGTTTACATTCATTTTATTACTCTCTACTTTTGTGGGGAAGTGTTTGGGAGGAGGATATTTTGAGATCTCTAAGATTATTCTCTTTCACCATTATATTAATCTTTTCATAAGAAAACTAGTTCAGAACAATCAAAAAAAATTTGGCACATATGGACTTCAAAAAAAAATTTACAGAAGCCAAAAAAAAAGTCAATTAACAGAAAAAAGTCCAAGACCATCTTACACACACTGGGGCTTATCAGAGGGTGGAAGGTAGGAGAAGGGAGAGCATCAGAAAAAATAATTGGTACTAGGTTTAATATCTGAGTGATGAAATAATCTGTACAACAAACCCCCATGACACAATTTCACCTACATAACAAACCTGCACATGGACCCCTAAACTTAAAAGTTAAAAAAAGAACATTAAGTAAAAATAAGATCATTGTGTTCACTTAAATGTACAAAGTTCTTTGCCTAAAATTAACCTTTAAATTTATTTTCTTTTACATCTTTTTCCCCTTCTGTTTTATACCATATTTTTATCTCTTCCTTTTCTGTAGAATTGATTGCATCTATTGCCTCATTTCCACTTCCTATGCCATGCAATGCCCTATTTCCTGATATTAATAACTGCGACCTAAACTCTTGGTAAAATCTCCAAAATGACCTCTCTGTCTTCAGAAACCTACTCTCTCCTCATTAATCTATCTACGTACAACATCAGAGACCCTTTCTTTAACAACAGGTAGATGATAACGTTCCTCTTTTTGAAAAACTTCAAGAAAACTCTTCAATCTTGCATTCAAGGATTTTTTCCTATTTTGCCCAAGCCTACCTTTTTAGGTTTAGCTCATTTTACATCTTCCAATGCAATATGCTTCTATCTAAACGAGTAGGTTTTCCTTGTGAATCAGCTTTAACACTCTCACGTCTGTGATTCTAGCAGTTCGTTCTTGCACTGCTACACAGAAATGACTCAGAGTGGGTAATTTATAAAGAAAAGAGGCTTAATTGACTCATGATTCTGCATGTTCTACAGGAAGCATGACAGCTTCTGAAAAGGTCTTAGGAAACTTTTAATCATGGCAGAGGGGGAAGGGGAAGCAGGAAACTTTCAATAATGGCCAGAACAGGAGGAGGAGAGAGGGGGTGTATAAGCCACACACTTTTAAACAACCGGATCTCCTGAGAACTCTATTAGATAACAGCACCAAAGGGGGAAATACACCATCATGATCCAATCACCTTCGACAAGGCCCCACCTCCAACGTTGGGATTTACAATTCGACATGAGTTTTAGGCAGGGATGCAAATCCAAACTGTATCAGTGACCTTGCTCAAGCTTTACTCTCCTTTCTCAGTGACTTCTGTCAAGCCGTGCTATACTTTTAAGGCACAGCTTGATTTTATTTCCTATAAAAAGTTCATAAATTATAAATATAATGAGTATAGCTACTTATGTCAGATTGACTGTGTTTATAACTGGATTCTCCATTTACTATGTGTATAAGGTTACAAAAATCACTTATTTGCTGTAAGTAAGTAAGATGCATCCAAATTATTCAAGGAGAACTTGAGGAAAAGAAAGCAAAATTTTAAAATGCTTTGTTGTAAGTTTTAAAGTTTCTTTACAAAAGAATAATTTGAAATAATGAATTATTTAATATAATACAACAATATTATACAGGAATTCTGTAGGAAATTACATTTGATCAATGTATAGAATTTTTCCACCAAACCAAAAATTATAAAAACATATATCTCAAAAAGAAATATATTGATATAAGTGAATACTGGCACACAGCCACCAAAAAGATGTTAGTGGAAAATAGTCTCAATTTATATGTGGTATACTGGTAAAGCATTCACGGATATAATTATGATGATATCTAAAGTTTGTTGATATACATAGATAACATGCTAAGTGCTTTACATAAATTATATCACTTATTCTCACAGCAACCTTATGTGGCAGTACCATTATTATTCCCATTTTATGGAGAAGGGAAAGATAGCTTGGGAGAATAAACTTGTTCAAGTTTATGCAGCAAGTTAGTATCCTGAAGCCAGGATTCAAACCTACTCAGGCTCAGTCCAGGGTCTGTCTTTTTAACTACAATGCTCTTCTTCGTCATCGTGACAGGAAAATAAAATATTTATTAAATGTTTCCTATATTCTGGATGTTATACTAAAGTGCTTTATGTATCTAATATTATTAATTTTCTAAATGATCAGAGTAGGTACTACTTAGGTCTTGGTTTGCAGAAGAGGAAAATGAGGCCTTGTGAGATGAACTTGCCTGATATCACATAGCCAGTTAGTGGTGGAATCAAGGTTCAAACGCATCTAATCTGACCCTAGAGCCCATAATGTAAACATACTTTACATTGACTCTAAGCCATAAAGCAAGATCAATATAAGATAAATTTAAATGAATTTATTTACAGTATGCATAAGCAAATATTTTAGAATACAGTAAATAATACATTTAAGATATCCCAATGTCAAATTCATGCATGCAGTAAAACAAAATGGTTCAGTGAATATCTACTCACAGAATCAAACCAACTAATATCATAAATAAGTAAAATATAATAAAACTAAGTACAGTAGTAAATATATTTATGTAATAAGCAACATGTTTGAAATGTAACAAAATTATTTCATTTTTATTTTTAAAACCTAAAGAAAATCTTGTTAAAAATAAATAAATTATCATTAACCTCAAAGTCTAAAAACCCATGATCATTGCTAGCATCCAGATAAATTCTGTCATTATTGCTGCTCAATGTATTTGAACTTGAGTCATCATTTTTCCAAAAGCTATAAATCATATTTTATACCACAAAGTGTATTACTGAGGCAATTCAACAGCCATGCAGACAAAGAAAGAAATGCTATATATTTCATTTTGGGCAGTTCTGTTAGAAACAGAGATTTTTATAGCAGGCAAATATCTTTGGCAATGCATAGAATCATGGAGCAAATCAAAGCCTATACCCACTATGGTAACTATCCTACCTGGGATTGTTTACATGACATTGAATTTTTCTTCTGAAACTTCCACATTGCAATACAGGAAATGTTTGCCTGCAAGTGTCCATCCCAGATAGGGACAATGCAGAATATGACAGTAGCTCTGGGTGTCTGGCATTTCTTCTATAATACTCCCAAATTAAGGCATTGAATCATTGGGGGATTTCTTTTTTGGGGGGTGGGTAGCATCTTACACATCATCAAATAGAACTTCTCTAGTTCTCCATTGTCTAATTTTTTTTATTTGTTTGTTTGCTTTTTGTTTTTTTTGAGATGGAGTCTTGCTCTGTCGCCCAGGCTGGCGTGCAGTGGCACAATCTCGGCTCACTGCAACCTCTGCCTCCCAGGTTCAAGTGATTCTCCTACCTCAGCCTCCCAAGTAGCTGGGATTACAGGCACACGCCACCAGGCTCGCCTAATTTTTGTATTTTTAGTAGAGACGGGGTTTCACCATGTTACTCAGGCTGGTCTCAAACTCCCAATCTCAGTGATCCACCCACCTTGGCCTCCCAAAATGCTGGGATTACAGGCATGAGCCACCGCACCCGGCATCCATTGTCTAATTTTACGAGAGACAATAGTAGTATCTACCATACAAAGAGGATTAAATGCATGGGCCCTTCTGTATAGTAAGTATAGATAGCATTAGCTAAGAAGGGGATGAAGATAAAACATGATCAAATATTTCTAAACGTTCATTATTATAGTTAATTCATTCTTTTCTGAGACTGCTACTTTTCATATTCTTCCCTAAACTTTCTGCCTTAATAAATCCCATTCCTTTCATATTATTTTAAATGTAACTTCCTCAGATTGGCAATAAAAATAAACCAGAACCACACAACTATTGTCTATATCAGCAGCCAACCCTTTCCGTCACAGCACTCACAATGTGTAATCACATATTTATTCTTGTAATTCCTCCCAATTACAACCTTATCATCACAAAAATATTGATTGCATGTGTTTTCTGCATTACTATATAGTCAGTTCCTAAAATAGCACCAGTATCCAAGGATACTGATTTAATAATATATTACTTATTATTAATACTTAATCATTTTATTCATTTATTTAATTCATTGTTTATGTTCTTATGCTATGTTCCAGAATAATTTGTGAGCTACAAATCACTTAGAATAGCTGATTTCATTATTTATTCTTTTTTGTTTGTATTGAATTACAAATAATATAGCACTTAATTATTAAAACAACCTCATAAATTAAGAACAATTTTACCGGCCGGGCACGGTGGCTCATGCCTGTAATCCCAACACTTTGGGAGGCTGAGGCTGGTGGATCACCTGAAGTCAGGAGTTTGAGACCAGCCTGGTCAACAAGGTGAAACCCAGTCTCTATTAAAAATACAGGAATTAGCCGGGCTTGGTGGCAGCTGCCCATAATCCCAGCTACTCAGGAGCCTGAGGCAGCAGAATCACTTGAACCTGGGAGGTGGAGGTTTCAGTGAGCTGAGATCATGCCATTGCACTCCAGCCCGGGCAACAAGAGCAAAACTCCATCTCAAAAAAGAAAAAAAAAAAAAAAAAAAAGAACAATTTTACCTACATTTCACTGATGAGGAAGATGAGGCTTTGCAAGATTAAAGAACTAGCCCAGGATTACACAATGAAGAAATGGTGAGATCAAGACTTAGACACAGAGTTTCTCTTCCAGTCAAGGTGGAGTAATAAGGCATGAATATACCTTCCCATCTGAAACATCTAAATACCTAGAGAAAATATGCAAAAAAGCCCTGTTACTGGACATTGCAAAACAACCAAAATGGTGGCAATGATCATAAAGATGATCAAGAGTATGATCTTTGAATGAAGGTAAATAAATGAGGTGAGACCTGAGATCACTCCAGCTGACTTACTGAGGAGAGTTTCCAGTTCACTTCATAGGCAAAAGAAACACATGTGGAACTTCACAATCTTACTGAGTGTCTTAGTCTGTTTTCTGCTTCTATAATGCAATATTATAGACTGGATAATTTCTAAAGGACAGATGTTGATTTGACTCATCGTTCTGGAGACTGGGAAGTCTATCTGGTGAAGACCCTCTTGCTGCATTATAACATGGCAAAAAGGCAAGGGAACACATGAAGTGGGGAGAGAAACAGGGATGAACTTATTCTTTTATCAGGAGTCCACTCGCATGATAACTAACCTGTTCTCACAATAATGGCATTAATCTGTTTACAAGGGCAGTGCCCCCATGATCTGATCACTTCTCAAAGGTTATACTTTTCAACACTATTACAATGGTAATTGAATTTCAACATTAAATCTGAAGTGGATCTTTGGAGGGGCCTTGGAGGAGACATTCAAACCACAGAATTCTGCTCCTGGCCCTCCAAAACGCAAGTCCTTCTCACATACAAAATACATTCATTCCATCTCAACAGACCCCAAAGTCTTAACTTATTCTAGCACGGATCCAAAAGCCCAAAGTCTAGATCTTTGTCTAAATCAGACATTGGTGAGACTCAAGGCCTGACTCATCCTGAGGAAAATTCCTCCAGCTGTGAGCCTGTGAAATGAAAGCAAGCTATCTGCTTCCAAAGGGCAATGGTGGGACAGGCAAAGAATAGACATTCCTATTCTGAAAGGGGAAAATAGGCAAAAAAGAGGGACAAGTGGTAACAAGTCAGTCCAAAACCCAACAGGGAAAACAACATTAAATTTTAGATCTCCAGGAAAACCTTGACTCTACATCCTGCTTCCTGGATACACTGGGGTAGGGGTGGAATTGGGGCCCCAAATCCTTGGGCAGCACCACCCCTATGGCTTTTCTGGGCTCTCAGTTCATGCTTCAGCTCTCTTGGGTTGGAGCTGCATGCCAGTTGTCCTACAGTTCTGTGGTCTTGGTGGAGGTCCCAACTTCCATAACTTCGCTAGGCATTGCTCTAGAGAGGACCCTGTGTGGTCACTGTGACCCTACATTTTCACTCAGCATTACTCTAGTAGAGGCTCTCCACAGTGGCTCCCCCTCTGCGACAAGCCTCTGCCCTCAGGTTGTTCATGGCATCCTTTGAAATCTAGGTGGAGGAAACTATTCCCCCACAACTCAAGCATTCTGTGTGCTTGCAGACTTAATGCCATGTGTATGCTGCAAAGGCATATGACCTATACCCTCTGGATAACTGAGTTTAGAAGACAGAGCTGGGAGTTCAAGGAGGCCAAGGGTGTTACAGTTCATAGGGCAGAGTGAAAGAGAGGAGAGAGTTTCACAGCAAGCTCTCCACAGTCCTCAGAGAGTCCTCTTCAGGTTGTCAGCTGAGATCAACAGATGCACGTGAGGAAACTACACGAAGTTAGGGAAAGAGTCTCCTACCATGAGCAGAGAGAACAATCTCCAGGACTGACAGAATTGAAAAGACTTCATGTTCCCAACAGCTATGGAAGAAAACTTGACAATACACAGGGTGCTGCCAAGATTAGTCAGAAGGATATTGCTCTAGTATTGGGAAAGACATAGCTTCAGATCAAAGGCTGCTCTGGTCCTGTATAACAAAGCTTAAATGCTGGCACAGAAAGAATCATGTGTTTCCAAGTAGCTTATTTGTGTGCCAGAAAAAAATAAGCCCAAATAAAACACACACACACACACACACACATGCATATGCATACATGCTTGCACAATCATCATAAAATTCACATTATTCGCCACCCAGTCAAAAATTGCCATCCACAGTGAGGAGAAAAATACGATTAAAACTGACCCAGAAATAACAGGCTTGTTTTGGGAAATTCATTGTGTGTGGTTTTGGGGGGCAGAAATTGACCAGCTGATTCTACAGTGCATATGGAAATTAAAAGGACCTAGAATAACCAAAACAATATTGCCATAGTAAAACAAAGCTGGAATACTTATGCCACCTGATTTCAAAACTCATTATAAAGATACAGTGTGGTACTGGTATAAAGATAGACACACAGATCAATGAAACAGAATAGGAGGCCCAGAAAAAAACCTACACATTTGGTTAACTGATTTTTTACAAATGTTGCAAGACAATACAATGAATAAAATTATTCTTTTCAGCAAATTGTGCCAATATAACTGTCTATCTACAGGCAAAAATTGAAATACAACTCCATATAAAAAATTACTTAAAATGGTTCACAGACATAAATATAAAACCCCAAAATTTAACACTTTTAGGAGAAAGTCTATGTGACCTTGATTTAAGGAAAGATTATTTCTAAATCAAAAGCACATCATAAAAAAATCCATAAAAGTTAAACTCCACAAATTGGGATTCATTAAATTTAATTTCTGCTCCTTAGAAAACACTGCTACATTATAAAAAGAGAAGACATGCACAGGAGGAAAATTTTTGACACAGAAAACAATTGAACTCATGGAGATAGAGAGGAGAAGGCTGTAACCAGAGGGTGAGAAGGATAGTGGGAGGGTGGCACGAGGTTGGGAATGGTTAATGGGTGTTAGCGGTGGAAAAGATCCGAGTTACCTGTGGCATATCCGTATCTGTCCGCAGCAACTTCGGTCCTTGTCTCCTCAGAAGAAATAATTTGACTGAGGGGCATAAGACAGGCAAAGGGACTGAGGCAAGTTGCAGAGTAGGAGTGAAAGTTTATTAAAATGCTTTAGAACAGTAAGAAAAGGAAGGAAAGGAAAGAGAAGAAGGGTACATTGGCATACTTCCGGGATCTTGCATTACTTCTCCACACTCCTAAGATCTTATTGGGACACTGCTCCTCAGTTTCAGGTGTGTGTGTGGTTTTTTTTTTAATCTATTAGGAGATTGCCTTTCCCTGATGCTGGCTGTAACCAATTATTACTTTAGAGAAACAGTTAACAACTGACTGACCATCACCTGATGGTCGCCCAATCCTCCTGGTGTGTGTGTGTTTGGAGAACCCTCTCCTGCCCTGCTCATACCTGACTAGCTACCTACTGTAACACGGGGACGAAAAAATAATTAGAAAGAATGAAAAGACCTACTATTTGATAGCACAACAATTGACTATAGTCAATAATAATTTAATTGTACATTTTAAAGTAACTAGAATAGTATAATTGGATTGTTTGTAACACAAATAATAAATATTTGAGGAGATGGATACTCCATTTTCATGGTATAATTATTACACATTGCATGCCTGTATCAAAACATCTCATGTAACCCATAAATATACCTACTGTGTACCCACAAAAATTAAAATAAAAAATTTTAAAAAGCTAAAAAAACATATAATGTCTCCAAATGCAAGCACATGAAAAAAAGGCTCAATATTTTTAGCCATTATGAAAATGCAAATCAAAACCACAATGAGATATTGCTACATACATTAGAATGGCTAACATTAAAAAGACTGGCATACCAAGTGTTTGCAAGGAGCAACTAGAACTCTTTATACATTGCTGAGGGAAATGCAAAACCATAGAATCACTTTGAAAAATAATTTTTCAGTTTGGTAAAAAGTTAAACATACACTTATGATTTCACCCAGCCATTCCACATGCAGGTATTTATTAAAGAGAAATAAAAGCGTATATCCACAAAAGGACTTGTACAAAAATATTCATAGTAGTTTTATATGTAATACCTGAAAAAGAAAAACAACTACAATTTCTATCAACAGGTAAATAAACAGCCACAAAAGTGAATGAAACATTCAACAACAGTAATGAAACTCAAGATAATTACACAGAATGAAAGAAGTAAGACAAAAAAAAAGTACGTACTGTATGATTCCATCAACATAAGGGTATAGAAAATGCAATTTAATCTATAGAAAAATCTCCAAACTGCTTTCCACCATGGCTGAACTAATTTACACTCCCACCGGCAGTGTATAAACATTCCATTTTCTATGCAGCCTCACCAGCATTCACTATTTTTGAATTTTTAATAATAGTCATCCTAATTGGTTTGTGATGGTGGTATCTCATTGTTGCTTTAATTTCCATTTTTCTGATGATTAGTGATGATGAGTATTTTTTATATGTTTGTTTGTCACTTGTATGTTTTCTTTTGAAAATTGTCTGTTCCTGTCATTTTTAATGGGGTTATTTGTTTTTTGCTTATTCATTTGTTTAAGTTTCTCATAGTTTCTGGATATTAGACCTTTCTCAGATGCATAGTTTGCAAATATTTTCTCTCATTCTGTAAACTGTTCACTTTATTGATAGTTTCTTTTTCTGTGCAGAAGCTCTTTAGCTTAGTTAGGTTCCACTTGTCTATTTTTGTTTTTGTTGCAAATTCTTTTGAAGGCTTTGCCAAAAATTCTTTGTCAAAGCCAATGACAAGAGGGGCACTTACCAGGTTTCTTTCTAGGATCTTTGCAGTTTGAAGACTTACTTTTAAATCTTTAATGCAGGTTGAGTTAGTTTTTGTACATGATTGTATAAGTCTGTTTTCATGGTCCTAATAAAGACATAACTGAGGCAGTGTAATTTATAAAGGAAAGAGGTTTAATTGACTCACAGTTCCACATGGCTGGGGAGGCCTCACAATCATGGTGGAAAGCGAATGAGGTGCAAAGTCACGTCTTACCTGGTGGCAGGCAAGAAAGCTTGTGCAGAGAAACTCCCATTTATAAAACCATCAGATCTTATGACTTATTCACTACCATAAAAACAGTGTAAGGGAAACCAACCACATGATTCAATTACCTCCACCTGGCCCTGCCATTGACATATGGGGATTATTACAATTCAAGGTGAAATGTGGGTGGGGACACAGCAAAACTATATCAATGATAAAATGTAAGTGATATGGCTTGGCTATGTCACCACCCAAATCTCTTCTTGAATTGTAGCTCCTATAATCCTCACATGTCATGGGAGGGGCCCAGTGGGAGGTAACTGAATCATAGGAGCGGGTTTTTCCTATGCCCTTCTCATGATAGTGAATAAGTCCCACAAGATCTGATGGTTTTATAGAGGGAAGTGCCCCTGCACATACTCTCTTGCCTGCCACCATGTAAGACATGCTTTTGCTTCTCCTTCACCTTCTGCCATGATTGTGAAGCCTCCCCAGCCATGTGAAACTGTGAGACCATTAAACCTCTTTTTCTTTATAAATCTCCCAGTCTTGAGTATTTCTTGATAGCGGTATGAAAATGGACTAATGCAGTCAGGGTCCAGTTTTATTCTTCTGCATATGGCTAGCCAGTTATCCCAGCACTATTTATGGAATGAGGTAATGTTTCCCCATTTCTTGTTATTGTTGGCTTTGTTGAACATCAGACAACGGTAGGTGTGTGGTATAATTTCCATGTTTTCTATTCTGTTTCATTGGTCTATGTGTCTGTCTTTGTACCAGTATGATGCTCTTTGGTTACTATAGCCTTATGGTATAGTTTGAAGTTGGGTAGTGTGATGCCTCTGGCTTTATTCTTTTTGCTTGGGATTGCTTTTGTGATTCAGAGTCTTTTTTGGTTCCATATAAAGTTACAATAGTTTTCTTTCTAATTCTGTGAATGACAACTTTCATAGTTTGATAGGAATAACTTTGAATCTGAAAATTGTTTGGGCAGTATGACCATTTTAATGGTACTTAGTCTTCCTATCTATGAGCATGATATGTTTTTCCATTTATTTTGTCAACTCTGACTTCTTTCAGCAATATTTTGTAGTTGTTCTTCTGGAGGTCTTTTACCTCCTTAGTTAGGAGTATTCCTAAGTATTTTATTTTCTTTATGGCTGTTATAAATAGAATTGTATTATTGATTTGACTCTCACCCTGGAAACTATTGGCATATAAAAATGATACTAATCATTTGACATTGACTTTGTATTCTGAAACATTACTAGAATCATTTATCTATTCTAGTAGCCTTTTGGCAGAGTCTGTAGTGTTTTCTAGGTATAGTATCACATCATCATTGAATATAGTTTGACTTCTTATTTTCCTATTTGGATGGCTTTTATTTCTTTTCCTTTCCAGAGTGCTCTGGCTAGGACTTCCAATGCTACATTGAATATGAGTGGTGAGAGTGGGCTTCCTTGTCTTATTCTAGTTCTCAAAGGGAATAATTCCCACTTTTGCCCATTCAGTATAATATTGTCCATGGGTTTGTCATAGATGGCTCTTATTATTTTGAGTTATGTTCCTGCAATGCCTAGTTTGTTGAGGGTTTTTGTCATGAAGAAATGTTGGGATTTTATCAAAAGCTTTTTTCTGCATCTATTGAGACTATATATATTTTTAATTCTGTTTATCTGGTGAATCACAGTTTTTGATTCGTGCATGTTGAACCATCCTTGCATCCCTATCCTGAAATTTTCTTTGTTGTGTCTCTGTCACATTTCAGTATTAGGCTGATGCTGGCTTCATAGAAGGAGTTAGGAAGGAGCTCTACTCCTCAATCTTTTTGAATAGTTTCAGTTGGATAGGTACCACTTTTTCCTTGTACATTTGGGAGAATTAAGCTGTGAATTCATCTGTCTAGGGCTTTTTTTTGGTTGTTAGTTTTCTTACTACTGATTCAATTTCAGAGCATAATATTGGTCTATTTAGGGTTTTCTCTCTGATTCGATCTTAGGAAATTGTTTGCAGAAATGTATACATTTTCTCTAGATTTTAAACTTGTGTTCATGACATTGTTTATACCGTTCTCTGAGGATCTTTTGTATTACTGTGGAATGAGTTGTAATGCCATCTTTGTCATTTTTGTATGTACTTATTTGGGTATTCTGGGTCTTTTTCTTTGTAAATCTAGTTAGCGGTGTATTAATCTTGTGAATTTTTTTTCAGGAAATCAACTCTTGGTTTCACTGACCTTTTCATAAATTTTTTTGCATCTCAATTCTATTCAGTTATTCTCTAGTTTTAGTTATTTCTTTTCTTCTGTTAACTTTGGGGTGGTTTGTTCTTTTATTATTGTTTCTTTAGGTGCAAAATTAGCTAATTTGAGATCTTTCCAAGTTCTTGGTGAAGGCATGTAGTGCTATAGTGCTATACTTTTTTCTTAACACTGATTTACCTGCATCCTAGAGATTTTGGTATGTTATGTCTCTATTTTCATTCATTTTAAATATTTTTTTATTGCTGCCTTAATTTTGGTGTTCACCCAGTAGTTATTCAGAAGCAAGTTGTTTAATTTCCATGTATTTGTATAGTTTTGAGAGATCTTCTTGATATTGATTTCTATTGTTATTGCACTGTGGTCCTTATGTGTGCTTGGTATGAATTCAGTTTTTTTTTAATTTATTGAGACTTGCTCTATGATTGAGTATGTGGTAAATCGTACAATATATTCTTGTGCAAATGAGAAGAATGTATATTCTGCGGTTTTAGAAAGGATTGTTCTGTGGATGCCTATTAGGTACAATTGGTCAACTGTTGGGTTTAAATCCACATTTTCTATGTTAGTAGTTTTTTTTCTCAAAGGTCTGTTTAATGCTGTCAGTGGGGTGTTGAAGTTTCCCTCTATTATTGGGTGGTTGCCTAAGTCTTTTCATAGGCCATAACAAACCTGTCTTATGAATTCAGGTGCCCCTATGTTGGGTGTATATATATTTAGGATAGTTGTCTTCTTGTTTGATTACCCTCTTTATCATTATGAAATGCCCTTCCCTGTTCTTCTTAATTTTTATTGGTTTAATATCTGTTTTATCTAATATAAAACTAGCAACTCTTGCTCTTTTTTGTTTTCTGTTTGATGGTATGTCTTTCTCTCTCCCTTTACCTTGAGCCTGTGGATGTCATTACATATGAAATGGGTCTCTTGAAGACAGAAGATGCTTGGATCTTGTGCTTTTATGCAGCTGGCCACTCTATGCCTTTTAAATGTGGGCATTTTGCCAATTTACACTCAGTGTTTTTGGATATGTGGGATTTTGACCTTATCGTGTTATTGTTAGCTGATTATTATGTAAACTTGATTGTGCAATTCCTTTACAGTGCCTGTGGGCTATATATTTGTGTGTCTTTGTGGCAGCAGATGCCATTCTTTTGAGTCCATGTTAAGCATTCTCTTAAGAACCTCTTATAAGGTAGATGTAGTTGAAAGGAATTCATTCAGCACTTGCTTCTCTGAGAAGGAGTTTATCTCTTTTTCACTTATGAAGCTTAGTGTGGTAGGATAAAAAATTCTTGCATGGAATTTTTTTTTATTTAAAAAGACACTGAAAATGGAACCCTAAGTTCTTCTGTCTCATAAGGTTTCTGCTCAGATGTGTGTTGCTAGCCTGATGGGGTTCCCTCTGTATGTAGCTTTACCCTTCTTTTTAGCTACCTTTAAGATTTTTCTTTTGCATTGTCTTTGGTGAATCTGATGACTATTTGCCTTGGGGATGGCAATCTTTTATAGTATCTGTCTGGGGTTCCCTGTATTTCTTGGATTTGAATGTCAACCTCTAGCAAGATTGGGGAAATTTTTGTGGACTATATCCTCAAATATATTTTTCAAGTTGTTTATTCCCTCTTCTTTCTCAGGAATGCCAATGAGTTGTGGATTTAGTGTGTTTACATAATCCAATATTGCTCAGAAGTTTTTTAAATTTTTTAAAATTCCTTTTTCTTGATTTTTGTCTGACTGAATTGATTCAAGGAACCAGAAATTGAGCTTTGAGACTCTTTCCTCAGTTTAGTCTATTATGCTGTGAATACTTGTCATTGTATTATAAAATTCTTGTAGTAAATTTTTCAGCTCTAAATGTTCAGCTTGGTTCTTAGAATGGCTCTTGTATTATTTTACTGGATTCTATGGATTCCTTGGCTTGGGTTTAAACTTTCTCCCAAATCTCAATGAGCTTCCTTGCTATCCAGATTCTGAATTCTATGTCAACTATTTTGGTCTTTTCAGACTGTTTAATAAACCTTGCTAGGGAGCTAGTGGACTCATTTTCACGTAAGGGTACACTCTGACATTTGAATTGGCAGAGTTCTTGTGCTGAATTTTTTTCTCCTCTGGGAAGGTTGGTGTTTCATTAACTGTGGTGTAAGTCAAGTATAGTCAGATGGCTTTATTTCTGGATGATTTTAAAACAGAAAAATTTCCCCTGACCCCTTCATGGTGAGGGGAACTGGAGTGTGGGCACTGGGGCTAGCTGGCCACTTTGGCCAGCTTCACTCACTCAGATCTACTGTGCTCCACCCCTCATGGGAAGGCAAGTGGAGCTGAGCAAGTGCAGGAGCCACAGCAAGAGCTGTTGGGCACTAGTAGGAGCAAAACTCCTTGCGGGTCCCAAGGCAGTGTCTTGGCGGGGAGTACTTGTGACACCCGAAGCCCCAGAAGGAATGTTACCATCAGTGATCTTTTAGCTTTGCCATCCACAAATGGCTTAAGTGCTCAACAGCTTAGTGGATTCTCTGCCTTTTCATGAGGGCAGATGGTTAGCGTGAACAGCCTTCTGTATCTCAAGCTCTTATTCAGCATCCAGAAAATATCAGGTCACATGAACAAATCAAAGGACAGTAAATGTAGGATATTTTATTGCCAGTGGAAGTGGCTTTCAGTGGGAAGGGGAGGTGGAAAAGGGATGGAGTGGGAACGTATTCTTCCTCTGAAGTCCCACCATTTCCAGCCAGACTCTTCTCTGAAGTCCTGCTGTCAAGCCATTTCTCTGAAGTCAAGCTCCTTCTCTATGACATCCATCTGCTTCTCCTCTCAACATCCAGATGCTTTTTCTTCTCTGCCAGCTGGTTCAGGGATTTTTATGGGTACAGGATTGGGGGCGGGGTGGGCCATGGGTGGTTTTGGAAAAGGCAACATCTGAGTGGGAAAACAGGAATGCATGTTCTCACTTTGGGCTGTGGTTCCAAGCTTGAGGGTGGGACTTCACCAGGGACCCCACCATTTTCTGCCTAGAATTTCTCTGCCTCCTGTCTCTATCATTCTCAGAGGGCCAAGGCTCAGTGCAGGGTCTTTATCTGTGGCTGAATTCTTGCCCTGGATCTCTCAGCATGGTATACTATCGAAGTATTTTTGTTGTTGTAGTTTGGGCTGTGATCCAGTAGATGACACTTAAGAGTAACGGCTGGTAGAGAGGCTCATAATCTGCCATGTGGTTTCTTGGTATTTCCTTGCAAATGCAGATATATTCTGTGGTGTAGCATGGAGACTAGTGACCCCCTCACCAGGTCTACTTCTGGGCATTGGGGGAGCTCCCTCCAATCACTGGAACTGTACTCCTATTTATTTTGTTAAATATTTTAGGGTACAAGGTTCCTTCAGGCCAAGGCCATGGCAGGGAGTCAGGTCATACATTTTCTGAGCTGGCCCTGTGGAGGAAGGCAGGTGCTGCTCCTATAGCAGCCCATGAGCTTATGTGACTTACCACTTCCAGTCCTCTGAGAGTGTTGGCTCCTCTCCTGTTCAAATGACAGCCACAGATCTTGGCTTCATACACTCATGCTATGTACCATACTCCTAGGTCAAGCTCAGGCTTTTTGTTTTCTCCCGAGCATGGGGGCAGCAAAAGCAGGAACAAAGGTGGTAGTAGTCCATCTTTTATTTATTTCTCTTCCTTTCTGCCTTCACTTGGGTTAATTGAACATTTTTATTTCATTTCATGTTTTCTATTTACTCATTGTGTATATATTTAAACATTTATTTCTTGTCCTAGGGTATATAGCATACATTTAAATTGATATCAGTCTGCCTTCAAATAACATAAGACCAATTTTTCATGTTTTGAAGCTGAGGCTGTTTCTATTTCATCAATCTGAAGATAATTCAGATGGAAAAATAAGAATTTGTGAGTAATTTTTATTTGTCTGAAGCACATACAACTATTTCTGATTTTTTCTCCATTATTCTTTCTTCTATAATGTAGACATAATAACTGAAAATACAATGGACATTTTACTGTAACAAGAAACCAAACCACTAAGTAAGGTTGTTATGAATAAGAAAATAGAAGAGTAATTTTGATGAACAAAAATATAATACCAGAACTTTTTCACCTATCACCATACATTTGGTGGTTTGAGTGAAAAAAAAACCTTGCTTATTAAGCAAGTATATTTCAGAATTTATTTTATGTACAGTAGCATACAAACAAACCTCACACACAGATACTACTGTTTGCCTTTTGCAAATGAAGACCTAATCAAAAAATAAAATTACTTTGCTCATTGTTACACATTTTAAAAATATGAGCTGTGATTTAAACCAAAACAATTTTATATTTCTTGTACTCACAACTTATCTCAGGCTTGCAACTTTCAATAGTTTAATGCCTGTACTAATTCCAAAGTCTTCAATAAAATTGCTTTTTACTGCATTTTAATTTTTATACAGGTTAATTCCCTTGCTATTTTTTTTTTAATTTCTGGTGTTTCTTATAATTATTATTTGATATTAGAATTAAATTATATTATTTCAACTAGGAACAAGTCTACACACATCAATTTTACTAGATAGACAAAATCAACCAATTCAATCAATTTAATCAAGATGCAAACCCAAGGCAGTATGGCTTAAGAATTTTTTCTATTAGCCACTCTACTATGCTCCTGGTTAGTCTATTCTTTCACTACTATAAAGAAATACCAGAGACTGGGTCATTGATTGTTTAAAAAAGATTTAATTGGCTAATGGCTCTTCGAGCTATACAGGAAGCATGAGGAGGCTTCAGGAAGCTTTCCATCATGATGGAAGGCAAAGGGAGAGTGAACACGTCACCTGGCCAAAGCAAAGGAAGAGAGAGATGGGGGGAGGTGCTGGACACTTTTAAACAACCAGATCTCATGAAACTCACTCACCATGATGAGAACTTACCAAGGGGGATGGTATTAAACTATTCATGAGAAACCACCCTCTGATCTAATCCTCTAGCACCAGGCTCCACCTCCAGCACTGGGGATTACAATTGAACATGAGATTTGGGAGGAAACACAGATCCAAACCGTATCATACTACCCCTATCCCCTCCCAAATCTCTTGACCATCTCACATTGAAAAATACAACCATACCTTCTCAACAGTTCCCCAAAATCTTAACTTATTTGAGCATTAACTCAAAAGTCCATATTCCAAAGTCTCCTCAGGGACAAGGCTAGCCCCTTCTGCCTGTGTGCATGTGTTTTAATCCATTCTCACACTGCTAATAAAGACATACCTGAGACTGGGTAATTTATAATGAAAGGCTTAATTGACTCACAGTTCCACATGGTTGGGGAGGCCTCAGGAAACATACAATCATGGTGGAAGGGGAAGCAAACATGTCTTTCTTCACATGGTAGCAGGTAGGAGGACTGTCTAGCAAAGGGGAAAAAGCCTCTTATAAAAACATCAGGTCTCATGAGTATTCACTCACTATCATGAAAACAGCATGGGAAAAACCATCCCTATGATTCAATTACTGCACACCGGTTCCCACCCTTGACACAGGGGGATTCTTATAATTCAAGATGAAATTTGGGTTGGGACACAGGCAAAACATATCATTCCACCACTGGTTCATCCTAAATCTCATGTCCTCACATTTAAAAACACAATCATGCCCTTCCAACAGTCCCCCAAAGTATTAACTCATTCCAGCATTAACCCAAAAGCCCAAGTCCAAAGTCTCATCTGAGACAAAGCAAGTTCCTTCCACCTATGAACCTGTAAAATCAAAAGTAAATTATTTAGTTCCCAGATACAATGGAGGTATGGGTACTGGGTAAATACACCCATTCCAAATGGGAGAAATTGTCCAAAAAGGGGCTACTGGCCCCATGCAAGTCCAAATTCCAACAAGGTAGTAATGAAATCTTAAAGCTCAAAAATGATCTCCTTTGACTCCATGTCTCACAGCCAGGTCATGCTGATGCAAAAGGTGGACTCCCATGGCCTTGGGAAGCTCCACCCCTGTGGCTTTGCAGGGTACGGTCCCCCTCCCGGCTGCTTTCATGGGCTGGCATTAAGTGTCTGCAGCTTTTTCAGGCACATGGTGCCAACCTTCGGTGGATCTATCATTCTGGGGTCTGAAGGATGGTGGCCTTCTTCTCACAGCTCCACTAGGCAGTGCCCTAGTGGGGACTCTGTGTGGGGGCTCCAACCCCACATTTTCCTTCCACATGTCTCTAGTAGAGGTCCTCCATGAGGGCTCCACTCCTGCAGCAAACTCCTGCCTGAACATCTAGGCATTTCCATACATCCTCTGAAATCTAGGCAGAGGTTCCCCAACCTCAATTCTTGACTTCTGTGCTCCTACAGGCCCAAAACCATGTGGAAGCCACCAAGGCTTGGGGTTTGCACCCTCTCAAGCAATTGCCCAAGCTGTACCTTGGCCCCTTTTAGCCAAAGCTAGAGATGAAGCAACTGGAATGCTGGGCACCATGTCTCAAGGCTACATATAGCAGGGGTCCCTGGGCCCGGCACACAAAACCATTTTTCTCACATAGGCCTCTGGTCCTGTGATGGGAGGGGTTGCCATGCAGTCCTCTGACACGCCCTGGAGACATTTTCCCCATTGTCTTGGTGACTAACATTAGGTTCCTCTTTTCTTACGCAAATTTTTGCAGCAGGCTCAAATTTCTCTCCAGAAAATGGGTTTTTCTTTTCTTCTGCATTGTCAGGCTGCAAATTTTCCAAACTTTTATGCCCTGCTTCCTCTAGAATGCTTTGCCACTTAGAATTTTTTTTTTTCTACCAGCGACTCTAAATCATCTCTCTCAAGTTCAAAGTTCCACAGGTCTCTGGGACCGGGGCAAAATGCTGGCTGTCTCTTTGCTAAAGAATAACAAAAGAGTCATCTTTGCTCCAGTTTCCAACAAGTTACTCATCTCCATCTGAGACCACCTCAGCCTCGACTTTATTGTTCATATTGCTATCAGCATTTTGGTCAAAGACATTCAACAAGATTCTGGGAAGTTCCAAACTTTCCCACATTTTCCTATCTTCTTCTGAGCCCTCCAAACTGTTCCAACCTCTGCCTGTTACCCAGTTTCAAAGTTGCTTCTACATTTATGGGTATCTTTTTACCCAGTTTCAAAATTGCTTCCACATTTATGGGTATCTTTGCAGCAGTGCCCCACTACTCCAAGTACCAATTTACTGTATTACTCTATTCTCATGCTGCTAATAAAGACATGCCCAAGACTGGGTCATTTATAAAGGAAAGATGTTTAATTGACTCATGGTTCAACATGGATGGGAAGGCCTCAGGAAACTTAGAATTATGGCAGAAGAGGAAGCAAACATGTCCTTCTTCACATCGTGGCAGGAAAGAGAAGTACTGAGCAAAAGAGACAAAGCCTCATATAAAATCACCAGATCAAATACTCCCATTCCAACACGGAGAAATCAGCCAAAAGAAGGGGGCTACATGTTTTGTGCAATTCTAAAACCCATCAGGGCAGTAATTAAATCTTAAAGGTTAAAAATAAATTTCTTTTGACCCCATGTCTTACTTCCATGGCACACTGGTGCAAGGGGTGGGCTCCCAAGGCCTTGGATAGCTCTGCCCCTGTGGCTTTCCAAGATTCAGGTACAGTGGCTGCTCTCATGGGCTGGCATTGAGTGCCTGTGGCTTTTCCAGGTGCATGATGCCATCTGTTGGTGGCTTTATCATTCTGTGGTCTGGAGGATGGCAGCCCTCTTCTCAGAGCTCCACTAGGCAGTGCCCCAGTAGGCAATCTCCAGCCCTACATTTCCCCTATGCACTGACTTACATATTCTCCATGAGGGCTCTGCTCCTGCAGCAGGCTTCTGCATGGGCATCCAGGCTTTTCCATACATTGTTTACAATCCAGGCAGAGGCTCCCAAGCCTCACCTCTTATGCTCCGTGCACCTGCAGGGTTAACACCATGTGAAAGCCACCAAATCTTATGTCTTGTGCCCTCTGAAGCAGTGACCCCAGCTGTACTTGGTCCCCTTTGAGCCACGGCTGGAGATTGAGCAGCTGAGATGCAGGGAGCTGTGTCCAAAGGCTGCACAGGGAAGTGGGGCCCAGGATCTGGCTCACAAAACCACTCTGTCCTTCTGTTCTCCTGGCCTCCAGGCCCGTGATGGGAGGGGCTGTCTCAAAGGTCTCTGAAATGCCTTCCAGGTCCTTTCCTCATTGTCTTGGCGATCAGAATTTGCCTTCTTTTTAGTTATGCAAATTTCTGCGGCCTGCTTGAATTCCTTCCCAGAAAGTGGTTTTCTGTTTTCTACTATGGCCAAACTGCAAATTTTCCAAACTTTTATTCTTTGCTTCCCTTTAAATGTAAGTTCCTGTTACACATTATTTATTTGCTCGCCCATATGAGCTTGGGCTGGTAGAAGCAGCCAGGCCACATCTTGAACACTTTGCTGCTTAGATATTTCTTCTACTGCACAAAATAAATTATCACTCTCAAGTTGAAAGTTCCACAGATCCCTAGAGCAGCGACACAATGCTACCAGGTTCTTTGCTAATGCATAACAAAAGTCATCTTTGCTCCAGTTCCCAATCCCTCATTTCCATCTTAGATCTCCTCAGCCTGGACCTCATTGTCCTTTTCAATATCAGCATTTTGGTCACAAGTATTTAACAAATCTCTAGGAAGTTCCAAACTTTCCCTCATTTTCCTGTCTTCTTCTGAGTCCTCCAAACTGTTCCAACCTCTGCCCATTACCCAGATCCAAAGCTGCTTTCACATTTTCAGGTATCTTTATAACAATTCCCCACTTCTCTGGTGCCAATTTTCTGTATAAGTTCATTCTTGCATTGCTAAACTATATATATACACACACACACATATATATATATAGCTGAGAAGTGTCTTCTCAGCTTCTGTAGAGGCCTCAGTAAACCCATAATCATGGCAATAGGTGAAGGGGGAAGCAGGCACATCTTACATGACTGCAGCAGGAGCAAGAGAGAGCAAGCTGGGAGGTACTTCACACTTGAAAAGAAACAGATCTCATGAGAACTCACTCACTATCACGAGAACTTTCTGAGGGGGATGGTGTCAAATCATTCATGAGAAATTGTCCGGTGATCCAATCACCTTTCACCAAGCCCCACCTCCAACACTGGGAATTACAATTGAATGTGAGATTTCGGTGGAAAACAGATCCAAAGCATATCACTCCCTTAGAAAGGATAAATAATTTTCCCATACCAAGGTCAATAATTTTGTTAAGTAAGGATAACATTCCACCTGGGTCTGACTCCAAAGACAGCACGGCCTTTGGAGAGGAAAGTGGAAAGACATGGATATTTCATATGTAACTTTTCCATTATTCATTGTATTTAGGTAACCAGTTTCTCATTTTCTAGATATATCTATAGAAGCTATGATAAGCATAGGACTATATGAAGCTCTCAGTGTTAAAACCTGCCAGTAACAAATAAATAAATAGCTCATAGAAACGTTGTGGTCTTAGCAGCGAGCTTCACAGTTATGATTGGGAGACTAGAGGCAGTGACTGGTGAATAAATAATGGATCTTTTAAAATGACCCTTTCTATGGTTGAACAGATTCCACCATGTACCACTGAATTCATCCAAAAGTAGAATTCAGTTTGAGGTCAGATAACGTAATTTGGAGGAGTTAATACATTGAAAAAAATATGTCAGGATTCAAAAAAAAGTCATCCATGTGAGGGGAGCATATTAGGTAAAGGAACAGAGGAGGGTTTTGCACGTTTTAATTCTCAAAGGAAAATAAATACAAATGAATTATTAAAGGCTCTCCAGTGTGTGGTTAAGGCACCAACAAGTACAGGAAATTTTAGTTGAATAAAGCTCAACATTATACAGACATATGATGTAGCTTCCAAAAAAGCATGAAAAATTTAGGCTACATTTGCAGGAGTATAAAATAACTGGTGTAATATAGAAGATAGACCTTTCATATTTTCTTAAAACTAACTTTCTTAAGTAACATTGATGGACAATAAACTGAACATAATTTTAACAGTATGACTTGTAAATTAAAAATATGTATATACATGTGAAACCATAACCACTATAAAAATAATGAACATATCTATTATTTCCCAGTAATTCCTCATGCCTCTTTTAAATCTTTTCCTTTCCTTTCTGCCCCTTCCTTTCCCAAGCAACCATTGTTCTGCTTTCTATCACGACAGTTGCATTTTCTAAAGTTCTTAGTAAACAAATCCAGACAGTCTGTATTATTCTTCTCTCTGGCTTCTTTCACTCAGCAAAATTATTTTGCATTTAATCTACTCCATTGTGTCCGTAAATATCTCATTCTTTTCATTGCTAAATTTTATTTTTATTGTATGAATATACAACCGTTTATCCATAAATATGTTGACGAAAATTTATTTCTAGCTTTGGCTCTTTTAAGTAAAGCTTCTATGAACACTAATGTACAAGTCTTCCTATATACATATTCTTTTATTTTTTTGAATAAATACCTAAGAATGGAATAGCTGAATCAGAGGTAGATATACGTAACTTTTTAAGAATATATCAAACTATTATAAAAAACAATTTTGCCATTTACATTTTTACCAGAAGAGAATTGGAGTTCCAGATACTCTACTTCCTTGCCTGCCAATATTTCTTATTTTCTTTTTAAATTGTAACCATTCTAATAGGAAAGAAGTGGTATGATTTACACATTTATCACATGTGAATGTGGCCATATTACCTTGAAGGAATTTAGTGTAAGCCATTCAAAATATGAGGTGCCATTAAAGTGAGGGGAGGAGGGAGAAAACGGAATGGCCATGGTAAATGCCTTGGAGGAAACACCCTCTCCACGCCATGTGTGCCACCAAAATTAAGCATAGGGAGATGAGGTGTGGGAAGTAACTTTGGGAAGGCTTTTGAGGGTGCAGTAAAGAAATGCCCTCTTTTCTCCATCTTGGTCTTCTCAGCATTTCCATCCCACCCCCGCCCCACACCCTGGAAAAAACATCAGAAATGGTGCTTTATAATGTGTGAGCCACCCCAGGACCATCACTGGCTAGGAGGTGTGCCTGGCTGACCAAAGTAAACTGGACCCGTAGCTCTTCATTTTCCTGAAAAGTGATATATATAGGGAGGCCACGAATCCTAGGTGAGCCCACTGGGAGGCAGTGACATGGCTAAGGTGACCAGAAAAAGACATGTGCCTAGCACGGTTATAGAACGACTAATCTTAAACATAAAAGTGAAGAAGAAGAAAAAGGCCTAGAGAAGGCGTCAGTGGACACAATTCAATCTAGGCTCATTCTCTTCTTCCTCATGGACTCCCCTCATGACTCCTACCATGCCCTTGCCTTTCACAAGCTCACAAACCCCCTCCTTAGCCTGCACTGTTTCACATGAAGCCTCTGTTCCCATCTAATCCCCACCCTCTTCCTCCAAATCAATGTCCTTCTAGGATCACCATGTTGTCTTCCCATTTACAGAATACAGCCATAAGCATAAAAATATTTCTTCAAGGGAGTTCAAGAAAAAAAATGTTCTCAAACAAATACCACTCCTTCAAGAAAGCCCACCAGAGAAAGAGGGCGAACATTATTCAGCCATTACCATGAAGTGAATAAGAACTTGAATCAAAATCAGCCAAATATGGACAAAGAGACCCTGAACAATTCCAGTACTTCAAGTAATGATCTGTACAGCCACTAATTACTGAGCAAGGGCCAGCAGGCTCAGAAATATCTGCTGTACCTTCAAAGGGCTTTGCTGCTGAGAAATAGTCAACCACATTGGGTCTAACCCTTACAACAGTATAGAAGGACGGCGATTACACTAAAATCAACAAGTTGTAAAAGGCTCCTCTTTCTAGAGCATATGTGTGTATCTTTATGTGTTCCCTGGTGTTGGGGAGGGAAGGAAGGAAAGAGGCACATGAGAAGGGAGACAAGTAGGGTTCTGTAGTGTTGGCAACCAGGCTGGCAAGTCCACAGTTAGCCAGATACTTACGGATAAGAACTGGATCAGGACTGAGCACTGAAGACAAATCTTCTCTTGAAATCTTTATCACACTGGCAAGTATAGGGACTAGGTGTTTCACACTGTGTTTGGGTAGGGGGTGATATCAGGATTTAGAATGGTAGACCTAGATGATAAAATGGTTTGATGTGTGCAGGGTAACAATAACACTCCCCAGTCCTCAACAAAATATTAGCAAAACAAAACCAACACCATGTCAAAAAGACAATACATAACAATAAAATCAATTTGATACCATGGATGCAAGGATAGTTGAACATGCAGAAATCAATAAATATGATACATCACATAAACAGAATTAAGGACACTCCCCCAAAAAGAGGTAGACAAAGAAATCCCACCCACAGGCCACCTACTTAATAATGGTATTTGATGAGCCCCAGTATATGCTGTAAGCAACTAGCAGTTCTCAGGAGGACCAAATAATACCCTAAGAAAAGTAACTGACAGCATTCTCAAGAACTGTAGTAATGGAGTTTGAGACAACATATCCAACATGTATTAGGTCACTTTCTTTATAAGAAACATGGGGTAAAATTGTGACCTATTAAGGGTAGGGCAGTCAAAAACCTCAATATTTTGTAAGTTTATTCATATGAAATGTAAAATATATGCAAATCCATAGTCAGAAAATATATGTCTGGTTATTTATGGTTGGGGTTTGGGTGGGAGAATAGGGAGGCAATAGCTAACATGTATGTGGTTTCCCTTCGGGGTGATAAAAATATTCTAAAATTCACTGGGGTGTGGTTGCATGTATCTTTGAATATATTAAATACTGTTGAATTTTATACTTTTAATGGTTAAATTTCATGATATATGAATTATATTTCAATGAAATGCTCCAAATAAAGAAATAGGGAGGGAGGGGGAATGGGAGGGAGAGAGGATAAAAAGGAAGGGAAGGGAAGGGAAGGGATAGGAACACTATCTGGATTATTTTCTAAGACATGTTCACACGCAGTCTTTTATCTGCAGAGTCACTGCGGTCCAGGAAAGTTCTCACTCATTTCCCCTTCTTTGCAGCTACACACTCTCTTGCTCTGCTCACTGGGATTCCTGGTCCATCTCAACTGCCAGTCATCAGTCACCAACTCCACTCACTTGCATAGCCCCAGCCTCTATAGAGGGGGTCCACTGTACACAGAGGTAAAAAATACAAACCTCCAGCAGGCATCAGGACAGCTTTCAGCCCTGGGACTTGGCAAGTTTACAATAGATCACTAGAGTGGTCAAGAGTGTTGTGCACCCAAAATAATGCAGCAGAGCCAGCTATGCTCTTACTGATAGAAAGCAGGGGGAGGTTTAAGGTAGGGTGAAATGTCAGGCAGGGTGCTGATTAAGTCCGGTAGAGCTGCCTACTCCAAACACTCTGTAACTTTTAGCTGGTAATAATGATGTAGAAATTTCTTAAGCTTATTCACAGAAGTTGTCCTGTACCAGTCCCATCACCACCCATATCCCTCATCATTTTTCCTTTTGGATCTTTCTCCTCACTACAGTGAACTCTGGATTCAGAGCCTTGAGTGCCACCTGGCCTTCAGCTCTCTGAACTTTACGTTTTGTATGTGATCTCATTCCTGGACTCTGGCTCAAGCGACCCTCCCACCTCAGCCTCCTGAGTAGCTGGGACCACAGGCCCATATCACCTCACTGGGCTAATTTTTAAAGATTTTTGCAGAGATAGGGTCTTACCACGTTGCCCAGGATTGTCTTGAACTCCTGGTCTCAAGTGATCCTCTTATGCCCAGCCCATATTTTTAAATCATTCCCCCAAGAAATCATGTTACTAAAGACATCATTGCATGAATTCAGCTTTATATAGGTGAAGAATTAACTTAATGTTCTTTTTAATGGAAAAATGGAGAAATACAAATTAAAACAATAGTGAGACAACATCTTTACACCCCTAATTTTGATAAAAATGTGAAGATTGATAAAATGTTTGTGAAAGTGCAGGGTATTTATATACATTAATTTCTGAGAAAATGAGTACGTATAGCATTTTTGAAACATAATTTTAGCAATATTTGTAAAAATTTAAAATATTCACACTCTGTCTACAGTAATCAATTTTCTCATTAATATGCTTTTCTTATGAGAAAACACAAATAGATGTCCAATAATTCATGTTTAAAGATGTTGTTTTTAGTTCTATTAATCATAGAAGCAAATGGGAAACAACTTGTCTATCAGGAGGAGAATGATTTAGTTAATTATGGTATATACGTACTTTAGAGTGGATATACCATATGTGCTGTCATGGAAAGGTCCTGCACCCATTTTATTAAGTGCTAAGGCAAGTGACAGATCAATATGTTCATAATTACCCATTTATGTTAAAAAATGCATTTTTATAGTACATCTGTTTCTGAAAAAGTCTAGAATAAGCTTTAAAACAATACACACCAGATTGTTAATTATAGATACCTATGAAGAACGGGCTGAATGTTGAAGCAACTTTGTAAAGTTGAGAATTGTGATTTATCTGTGTTTGCCAATAGTTTTGCAATAAGAATGCATAAGCTACCATCTTCATAATTAAAATATTTAAATACTCCTCGCAACAGAAATAATAGCCATGTTAAAGGATGAATACAAGATGTGGATGAGCACTTGTAGTCTCTCTCATAAGCTGTCACATAGTGGATCTTTAATAAAAGGCAACTATTGTAACTTATTATAACAACCACCATTTCTTGGAGGAGTTTCTGAGAAAGTCAGATTTGCTCTGAAATTCACCAACTTCTTAAAGGGCCTGCCATGTTACAAATGCTTTCAAACATAGAATCACATCTAATTTTCAAAGGATCCTGTAAATGTTAGCAGGGAGTGTTTGCCCCTTTACACTCAATAGCACTTTTCTGCATAGCCCTTTGCAATAACCTCTATAATCTCAACAGGCTGTGAATTTTCTCTTTCCTTCTGATACATGGTTAAAATTTTAACTTATGAGTCTCTGCTACAGTTTCCATGACTGAACTTGCTTGAACACCTGTACCGGTACTATTAGGCAAACTGCAAAATAGGATTTTCCTGTGGGGCTAGGGGAGTGACAGCATTAGGAGAAATACCTACTGTAGGTGACAGGTTGATGGGTGCAGCAAACTACCATGGCACATGTCTACCTATGTAACAAACCTGTACATTCTGCGCCTGTATCCCAGATCTTAAAGTGTAATAAAAAAATTTTTTTAAAAGAAGAAAATTGGAAAATTTCTTGAAACAAATATTAAAGGAAACACAGCATACCAAAACTTATGGAATACAGCAAAAGCAGTAAGAGACTTTTATAGCTGTAAGTGTCTACAACAAAAAAAGAAGAAAAGCCTTTAATAAACATCATAACCATGCATCTTAAAGAACTAGCAATGCAACCAATCCCAAAATTAATAGAAGAAAAAATAATAAATATCAGAGTAAAAATAAATGAGATAAAATGAAGAAAATAATAGAAAAGATCAATGAAACAACAAATAGGATTTTGGAAAACTAAAATGACAAAATTTTAGCAAGACTGACCAAAAAAAAAGAGAACATCCAAATAAAATCAGAGATTAAAAAAAGACAATTCAATTGATACTGCAGAAACTCAAAGGATCATTAGTGGCTACTATGGGCAAGTACATGACAATAATTTGAAAAATCTGGAGGAAATTTTAAAAAATTCTAAACTCATGCAACCTATCAAGATTGAACCAGGAAGAAATATAAAACCTGAACAGGCCAATAACAAATAATGAGATTGAAGCATAATTAAAAAAAGACTCCCAGTAAAGCCCAGGCCACTATGGCTTCACTGCTGAATTCTACTAAACACTGAAAGAAGAACTAATACTAATTATACTCAAACTATTTGGAAAAATAAAGAAAAAGGGAATACTTCCAAACTCATTATATGAGGCAAACATTACCGTGATACCAAAACCAGACAGTCACATCAAAAAAAGGAAAGTATAGGCCAATATCTCTGATGAATGTTGGTAAAATTCTTCAACAAAATACTAGCAAACCAAATTCCACAATATATTAAAAATATCATTCGTCATGACAATGTGGGACTTTAACCTGCATTTTTTTTTTTTTTTTTTTTTGAGATGGAGCCTTGCTCTTGTCGCCCAGGCTGGAGTGCAATGGCATGATCTCGGCTCACTGCAACCTCTGCCTCCCGGGTTCCAGTGATTCTTCTGTCTCAGCCTCCCAAGTATCTGGGATTACAGGCGCCCGCCAACATGCCTGGCAATTTTTTTTTTTTTTTTTTTTTTTGTATTTTTTGTAGAGACGGGGTTTCACCATGTTGGCCAGGCTGGTCTGGACTCCTGACCTCAGGTGATCCGCCAGCCTCGGCCTCCCAAAGTGCTGGGATTACAGGCATGAGCCACTGCGCCCAGCCCTAACCTGCTATTTTTTTCTCTTCCGAGTATCACTGGCAATCAACAATGACCACCCGATTTCACAATTCTTATCATTAATGTTTCTCCCTTTTAAATACCACAGGTATTGCACAAGCCAATACATTCCCTATTACCTGTATCTCATCTCAGCTCATCAAAGGAGAGTGAATAACTTAACTGCACTGTCACAGCAACTCAGGGAATATCAAGGCTCAGCCTACTACCAGAGATTTGCCAGTCAGCTACGAGTGACCAAACTCCATACCTCCATACTTACAGTTGGCTTCCTAGGAACATTCAGGATATCAATTGCCTTAGCATGGGTCCTTAAAAAGGGAACAAGAGAAGGCTATTCTTGTGCAAGTGATTTAATGATGAAGCACTCAGGAGGTACTTGTAAGTAAATGAGGAAAGTTGGTTTAGTTAAAGAAGAAAACCTAGCAAAGATGTGAATTAAGCTAAAGAATAGCTTCAGCTGTATCCCTACGGGACTTCTAAGGAATGAATGACAGCAGAGCAGTGTTGCCTTGTGCCCAAGGAGACAAGGCATCTATGTCTTTGCATCAGTATTCCATTGTATGGATATACAACATTTTGTTTATCCATTAATCAATTAATGAACGTGTAGGTTACTTCTGCTTTTTTTGTTATTATGAATGAAACTGCTATTGCAAATACAGGTGCTATCAACATTCACAAACTGGTCTTTGTATGGACATCAATTTCTATTCTCTTGAATTAATATCTAGGAGTGAGATAGGGCTGGGACTTTTTTTTGTTTAAATATACGTATTTTTGACATTTTTTAAAATTGAAAAACCGTTTTTCAAAGTAGCCGTATCATTTGGCAGTTTCTATAGAAGTATTTGAGAAATCTAGTTGGTCTGCATACTTGCCATCTCTTAGTTTTATCTATATTTTAATTTCAGCCATTTTTAAGGGTGTGTACTGTTGTCTCATTATAGTTTAACTTTCATTTCACTAAGAAATAATGATTTTGAGCATTTCTTCATGTGCCTTTTGTCATCTGAATATCTTCTTTGGTACAGGGTCTGTTTAAATTTTTTTATTATTTGATTAGGTTATTTATATTCTTGTAATGAGTTGTAAGAATTCTTTATATATTCTGGTTCTTTGTCTCATATAGTGTTGCAAATATTATAACTTTTTGTGCATATTGTGCAATATATATTATGATATGATGGTTGTCATAGGTATTATATTTACATACATAATTACTCCCACAGGACAATGTTATGATTTTTTATTTGAACAGTTGTGCATTTTATTAAAAGAAATTACAAGGAAAATATTAACTTACATTTATCTACATATTTATTATTTCTAATGCTTTTCCCTCATATGTGAAGCACCACATTTCTCTCTAGGGTCAATTTATTCAACATGATGATCTTCCTTTAGCATTTTTTTTTACCAGCACTCACATTTTATTATTATTATTATTATAATACTTTAAGTTCTAGGGTACATGTACACAACATGCAGGTTTGTTACATATGTATACATGTACCATGTTGGTATGTTGCACCCATTAACTTGTCATTTACATTAGATATATGTCCTAATGCTATCCCTCCCCTCTCCCCCGACCCCATGACAGGCCCCAGTGTGTGATGTTCCCCTTCCTGTGTCCAAGTGTTCTTATTGTTCAATTTCCACCTATGAGTGAGAACACATGCTGTTTGGTTTTCTGTCCTTGTGATAGTTTGCTGAGAATGATGGCTTCCAGCTTCATCCATGTCCCTACAAAGGACATGAACTCATCCTTTTTATGGCTGCATAGTATTCCATGGTGTATATGTGCCACAGTTTCTTAATCCAGTCTATCATTTATGGGCATTTGGGTTGGTACCAAGTCTTTGCTATTGTGAATAATGTCACAATAAACATACGTGTGCATGTGTCTTTATAGCAGCATGATTGATAATCCTTTGGGTATATACCCAGGAATGGGATGGCTGGGTCAAATGGTATTTCTAGTTCTAGATCCCTGAGGAATCGCCACACTGTCTTCCACAATGGTTGAACTAGTTTACAGTCCCACCAACAGTGTAAAAGTGTTCCTATTTCTCCACATCCTCTCCAGCACCTGTTGTTTCCTGACTTTTTAATGATCGCCATTCTAACTGGTGTGAGACGGTATCTCATTGTGGTTTTGATTTGCATTTCTCTGATGGCCAGTGATGATGGGCATTTTTTCATGTGTCTTTTGGCTGCATAAATGTCTTCTTTTGAGAAGTGTCTGTTCATATGCTTCACTCACTTTTTGATGGGGTTGTTTGATTTTTTCTTGTAAATTTGTTTAAGTTCATTGTAGATTCTGGATATTAGCCCTTTGTCAGATGGGTAGATTGCAAAAATTTTCTCCCATTCTGTAGGTTGCCTGTTCACTCTGATGGCAGTTTCTTTTGCTGTGCAGAAGCTCTTTAGTTTAATTAGATCCCATTTTTCAATTTTGACTTTTGTTGCCATTGCTTTTGGTATTTTAGACATGAAGTCCTTGCCCATGCCTATGTCCTGAATGGTAATGCCCAGGTTTTCTTCTAGTGTTTTTTGGTTTTAGGTCTAACATTTAAGTCTTTAATCCATCTTGAATTAATTTTTGTATAAGGTGTAAGGAAGGGATCCAGTTTCAGCTTTCTACATATGGCTAGCCAGTTTTCCCAGCATCATTTATTAAATAGGGAATCCTTTCCACATTTCTTGTTTTTGTCAGGTTCATCAAAGATCAGATGGTTGTAAATGTGTGGTATTATTTTTGAGGGCTCTGTTCTGTTCTATTGCTCTATGTCTCTGTTTTGGTATCAGTATCATGCTGTTTTGCTTACTGTAGCCTTGTAGTATAGTTTGAAGTCAGGTAGTGTGATGCCTCCAGCTTTGTTCTTTTGGCTTAGGATTGACTTGGCGATGCGGGCTCTTTTTTGGTTCTATATGAACTTTAGTTTTTTCCAATTCTGTGAAGAAAGTCATTGGTAGCTGGATGGGGATGGCATTGAATCTATAAATTACCTTGGGTAGTATGGGTATTTTCATGATATTGATTCTTCCTATCCATGAGCATGGAATGTTCTTCCATTTGTTTGTGTCCTCTTTTATTTCGTTGAGCAGTGGTTTGTAGTTCTCCTTGAAGAGGTCCTTTACATCCCTTGTAAGTTGGATTGCCAGGTATTTTATTCTCTTTGAAGCAATTGTGAATGGGAGTTCACTCATGATTTGGCTCTCTGTTTGTCTGTTATTGGTGTATAGGAATGCTTGTGATTTTTGCACACTGATTTTGTATCCTGAGACTTTCCTGAAGTTGCTTATCAGCTTAAGGAGATTCTGGGCTGAGACGATGGGGTTTTCTAAATATACAATCATCTCATCTGCAAACAGAGATAATTTGGCTTCCTCTTTTCCTAATTGAATACCCTTTTTGTATTTCTCCTGCCTGATTGCTCTGGCCAGAACTTCCAACACTACGTTGAAAAGGAGTGGTGAGAGAGGGCATCCCTGTCTTGTGCCAGTTTTCAAAGGGAATGCTTCCAGTTTTTGTCCATTCAGTATGATATTGGCTGTGGGTTTGTCATAAATAGCTCTTATTATTTTGAGATATGTCCCATCAATACCTAATTTATTGAGAGTTTTTAGCTCAATAAAATACTGGCAAACCGAATCCCACAGCACATCAAAAAGCTTACCCACCATGATCAAGTGGGCTTCATCCCTGGGATGCAAGGCTGGTTCAATATACGCAAATCAATAAATGTAATCCATCATATAAACAGAACCAAAGACAAAAACCACATCATGATCTCAATAGATGCAGAAAAGGCCTTCGACAAAATTCAACAGCCCTCCATGCTACCATTTCTTGTAGTATGGCATAGCAGCAATAAATTCACTTAGCTTACATTATCTAAAAATGTCTTTATTTTAACTTCATTATTAAAGGATGTTTTCATTTGATATATAATTCTAGGTTGACTTATTCCTTTTATACTTTTACTGTGCCATTGCAGTCTTGGACCTCCAGAGTTTTCAATGAACACTACTTAGGCATTTGAATCACTGTTTTCCTAAATACAATTTATCTTTTCTTTGCGGTTAGTTTTATAATTTCCTTTCTCTTTCTCTTTTGTTTCACTCTTATATGACTAGACATGGAATTTTAGAAATTTATTCTCGTAAGAGTCCATTGAACTTCTGAAATCTGTGAATGTATGTCTTTTACCAGATTTGGGAAGTTTTTAACCATTACTCCTTCTAAGATATACTTTTACTGTCCTCATATCTCTTCTCCATTTGGGACTCCAATTTCCCATATATTATACCATCTGAAATTCTCCTGAAGTTCTCTGACCTTTCTTTACTTTTTCAACATTTTTTTCTCTCTCTTCTTTGGGATAGATGATTTCTGTTTATTTTTGTCTTGATGTTCACTGACTTGTTCCTTTATCATTTCTTTGCTGCTATTAAGTCAATCCATTAATTTTTTTAACTGCAGATATGATATTTTTCAGTTATAAATTTATATTTGGTTCTATTTATATTTTTCTCTGCTGATATTTTCTACATTTACATTGTTTATTCATATATTTTCCTTTAACTCACTGAACATATTTACAATAGCTACTTTAAAGTCTTGTGTAATAATTCCAATACCTGGGTTTTCTCTGAGGCTATATCACATTTTCCTGACTTGGGGATGTCAGCTGATTTTGTATTTTATCCTTATTGTGCCTATTGTGTTGTGGAAACAGCATTCTGTTCTTATTTTGAAGACTGTTGATATTTTTTAATTAATGTGCAATTAACTTGATTAGACTCAAACTGCAAACCGTCATGCCTGGGCTCAGATCTCAGTTTAGTTTTATTTTTAAACAATGGCTTCAAATTCCTTTTAGGTTGCATGAGTTGTGTGTGGTTCAGGATTCATCCAGAAACTTGAGTTTAAACACATACTTGGGTATTCACCTTCTCTGGTACTATTCCCCCAGGGTTCTAATCTATGGAATCCAGCAACTTGCTTATCTCAGGCTCTTTCCTCTGCTTCCTCCAAACAGATTTTTTTTGAGTTTTATTGACTACATTCACCCTGAAGGCAAGCATATGTACACATGCAAGCACATACACACCAGATAATTCATTTTATGCCAATAGCTTGTTCTATGTTTTGATTCTCCTCCAAAATCTTCTTGCCTCTCTTCAATCCCTAGAGTACTCAAGTAGTTATTTTTAAAATAATTAATCTTGGCTTTATAGCTGTTATTTCCAGAGGATCCATTTGTTAGAAGATCACTTCTCCACAGGGAACTTGCATAACCTACTTATTTACTCAATTACTCTTTCTTTCTTTTATATATATATATATATATTTTTTATTACACTTTAAGTTCTAGGGCACATGTGCACAACGTGCAGGTTTGTTACATATGTATACATGTGACATGTTGGTGTGCTGCACCCATTAACTTGTCATTTACAGTTAGAATGGCAATCATTAAAAAGGCAGGAAACAACAGGTGCTGGAGAGGATGTGGAGAAATACACTGTTGGTGGGACTTTAAACTAGTTCAACCATTGTGGAAGACAGTGTGGAGATTCCTCAGGGATCTAAAACTAGAAATACCATTTGACCCAGCCATCCCATTACTGGGTATAAACCCAAAGGAATATAAATCATGCTGCTATAAAGACACACACACACACGTATGTTTAATGCCACACTACTCAATTACTCTTTCTTTCTAAATGACACAAACTTCAATAACAGTTGTTTAAAACTACTAAGAACATTTATTTGGCAACCTATTGCTTACAAGTTAAAATATCTTACATTCCATCTATTATAAAAATACTTTCATTGCATAGACAAATTTTATATTAATTCTCCCTTCCTGAGATCACAAGATTGTAGTCATATTACACACACACACACACAAATATACAAATTTATGAAATTTGCTATGGAGTGTGTTTGCATGAATATATATTATTGTGTGTGTGTGTGTGTGTGTGTTTGTGTGTGTGTATTGCCAGAGAAGCATGAGACCCAAAGCCGGAAAACCACTTTCCAAGGTCACAGTATGAATCCATGGCAGGCGAGAACCAGTTACTTAACTGGCCAATTGATTTTATTAACAGCAGGCTTCAACCAAGGAAGATAACTGATAACCCATTTTTAATGCCCTTTTAGCCTTAGCATTTGACTTTGGGATTGGACTTGCAACTTGCTTCAGCCTATGAGATGTTTGCAAATTTGACACAAGCAGAGGCCTGAAAATTGCTATTTGACATGCTTGCTCTGGATTTCCTGTCATGAGAACATGTGCAGGATATCCTGATAAAGGATGACATGCATGGAACACAGCTGAGTAATTCCAGTCATTTCTGCCCCGAAAATTCTAGATCAGCCACAGCCAGCTGACTCCCAGATGTATGAGTGAGCCTAACATTAGCTAAGCCTATCCCAGTTCAGCTGAAACCTGCAAATTAGTGAGCTGATTAAATGATCCTCATGTTTGAAATGCTTGTTCCCTGGTGCCATAAAGAAATAGCACTTGAACATAAATTTAATTTCTCAGCAAGGCCATTTTTATACTTTCTGCAGAAATGGTACATTCGCCAGCAGTTTTGCCAGGAGAGTATACCGAACAAAGGAGACAGGGTCATTTATAACCTGACGCATCCACCCTACTGCTGTATCCAGTTTCCATTGGCTGGAACGGGACCTCACATTCTGTATTTGTCCCGATTGGCTAGCAACTTAGAACTTTTTAAAAGAGGCAAAGGCAGAGGAGAACAAAGGAAGGAGAAGTAACTTGTGGAATGCTGAGAAAGGTAAAAACACCTTCAAATAAAGAAGAGGAACAGGCTATGACCTAATACTTGCTTGGAATAGGATAAGCATGTCAGGGCAAATATTTAGGCTAAATTGTGGGAGCTAAGAACATAAAGTACATTGATTTCTTTATTACTGCTAGCAGATATTTAAGAATGTTAGCACAGGTCTTTGAATAAATTTTGCTTCTAAGAGAAGTTACTATTTATTCTTAATTAGATAGGGAGGAAAGTCTTTGAAGACGAACCTCTACTTTTTATACTCATATGTCACAAGGATTTATGGTTGTTTGTTATGCAACATTATTGTGGCTGACGGTAGTTGACACTTATATATTAGATGTTATAATCATAGGTCACTGGTGTTAGTCATTTGCATCCTCTGCAACACCTACTGAAACTCTTACATTCTCAACCTGCTCACAGATCAATTCCTGGACTTCCTCCACAACAATGCAGTTCTTTCTTTCTTGTGTTTTTTCTTTCTCTGATTGTCTTTTGTGTGTAAATTATTTATTTTCTCACACTTTAACATGGAGTTGGGAGATGAGGTTGGAATTTTATGCTGCTGCATCCAAATTCTTTCTCTTCCATATTTGTGCAAAATAAGCTTTTTAAAAAAAAAATAGAGCCTGTTCACTCGCCTTCTAGGATCTTCAAAGTTTAGTGAACATCTTACACAGATTTGGATCCCAAATGCCTACCCTTGTCATAGAGTGAGAGCTCGATAAAATCTCTTTAGTTGAATAAACGAAATTTCTCCTTTGAGAATAGCACCATCTGGCAATACCATCCTATATTTCTTCTTGCTGTGTTCACCTACCAACATTCTGGCCATTATTCCATCTCTATTGAAGACGAGCAATTTACTCACAGTCTTTTATTCTGCCTCAAGATTTGCGGTCATCCAAGGAATTCAACGTCCATGTTGAAAGCTTATATAATACCCTGGCTTTATACTTATTTGAACTCTTTTTCACCAAGGATGATTTGTTTCTCTAAATTTCATCCACCAGAATACATGATCACACCCTAACCCTTATACTCTCTTGGAACTGTTTATCCTCTAAAGTCTTCAATTCTAATACATTTTGCTATATGTCATAACTGCTTACCATTCCAGTTATTTTACACTTTAACTCCAGATTGCCTATACTAGATCTCATCATTTTGTCCTGGGAAGTCTATTCCTATCCTCCTCCCTGCAGTTTCTCACCTATCTATATTAGATATATAATCTATTCTTTATTATTATTATCCTCCACTCTTTGGCCATTTGTCCTTTTGCTTCATGAATCAGCAAAATATTTTCTTTGAATCTATGTAAATGAATCCTTTCTCCACTCTTATGCCCAAGCTAGTCTCCAGAACGTCTACCAAAAAATATGCAGCAGAGGAATTTGCATATTTGTCTCCTTTCCTTTTTTCATAGGTATCTCCCCTTTTCCTCTGAATTTCATCCTTTTATACCTATGCAGTGGGTTGACATTTCAGTTTTCTCTTCTTTATCTCTAACGTCTCTTTCCCATATATTAAAAATATTTAACGTTCTTTTCCTAAACCAAAAATGTTTACTTTCTTATTTAGGCTCTGCACGATCTTTCTTCCTGGGAAAAACCAGAGTTATTAAAAAAAAGTCACCTTCATTTGTTAGATATAATCTTTAATTCCAATTACCTTCAAGCTAACTATATTTAGGCCTATGCCTACATCACTCTACCGAATTTACCCTGTGTTAAAACAGACATTGATAATTATAATAGGTGCTCGGCCAAATTTATTGTCAAATTCTATTGTTGCATGACCCTTGTATCTTCTCATTTTCTCCTATTATTAGTAAAGCTTTAAAGAATAAAGAAAGAGCATTATTTGCAAAATTTGTTGAGTACTCACATTGTTTCAGGTTTGTGTGACAAATTATTTGCAAACTCAGTAATGGCTTTTCTGAAATTTTGATAAAAATCACATGCTTCCTATTGCTAAATCAGAAATGCCTCAGTCTCTGAAATTCAAAAGATGCTTTGTCACAAAGGCAATTCAAGACTTTTCCACTTGTCATACTAGGGAATACTCTTTTAAAAGTCTTTTAAAAATCTTTTCAAAAGCAGATATTAATTTCTGAACATTTCTCTTCTGTAATGTAGATTTAGAGATAGAGACATTATTCAATGAGAATCTACTTCTCCTTTAGTTTTCTTGTTTTTAAATAAAAAAACAGTTACAATTGTTTGACAGGGAGCAAGTATGTTGAAAAACAGGCTTTAATAAGTGGTTTTGCAGTATACTATTTCTTCTTTCTGTTTTTTCAAGTTTCTCTAAAATGAGGCCACAATATCTTCAATTTGAACAAAGAGCTGTGTTTTAGTGCATTGTGAATACTGTTGGCTATTACCCCACCATATCTATCCTCTGTCCTTCTTTTCCTTGTTCTGTTCCTAAAAACTGTATCATTAGGACACTACTCCCACTGGCTTATTACTAGATTTAGACAATGGGTGTCACCGGCAGGAGATAGGAGGGGAGGAAGAGATAATGATCATTTCCTTCCTTCCTCTGTGCTGAGGCTTTGGCAATGACTGGACCTCTTTTAATTACAGGTGAAGTCAGGCTACCACCTTCCATGGCTCTAGCTCACACTGAGTTTGTTAAGAGCACTTCTTCTTTCCTTTCCCTTGTAGGATTAAGGATAGAAATAACTTCCGACTTTTATTTCTTGGATGCCTGTGTATTTTTCTATTGCTGTATAACAAATACATTAAAAAAAAAAAACCCTAGCAGCCAGGTGCGGTGGCTCACGCCTGTAATCCGAGCACTTTGAGAGGCCAAGGCAGGTGGATCACAAGGTCAGGAGTTCAAGACCAGCCTGGCTAAGATGGTGAGACCCCCCATCTCTACTAAAAATATAAAAATTAGCTGGGCGTGGTGGCAGGCGACTATAATCCCAGCTGCTTGGGTGGCTGAGGCAGGAGAATCTCTTGAACGTGGGCAGCAGAGGTTGCAGTGAGCTGAGATCATGCCACTGCACTCTAGCCTGTGTGACAGAGTGAGACTCGGTCAAAAAAAAAAAAAAGAGAGAGAGAGAGAAAACAAACGAAAGCCTAGCAATTTAAATCAACAAATATTTAATATTTTAATTTTTATGGGTCAGGAATCAAGCAAAGCCCTCTTGGGTATCTGTGGCTTGAGGCTTATTGATGGGGAAAGGGAGTATCTGTTTCCAAGGTTATTTACATTATTATTTATGGGCCTCTGTTTCTTACAATATGGGCCTCTTCACAAGATTTTCTCATGATAGGTCAACTGGATTTCCCCAGGGTAAAAGATCTAAGAGAGGGTGAGTATGCCCAAGACAAAAGCCAAATATTTCTAACAGCCTAATTCTGGGAGTTATATCCCATTGCTTCTGCCATATTCTACTCATTAGAAATAATTTCGAGGTTTACAGGTATTTTTTTCTTTTAGTAATTTGAAGATGTTGCTCCACTGTCTCTCACTTGCTTTTTTCCCATGAGAAATGTGCTTTCTTCTTTATCTTTACTCTTCTGTATACAATGTGTCTTTTTACTCTGATTTATTTAAACATTTTTCTTTTTCACTGGTTTTGAACAACTTTATTTTAATGTGCAGTGGTATAGTTTTGTTTATGTTTCTTGTGTCTTAGTTGTGTTGAGCTTCTTGGGTATGTAGGTATATAGTTTTGGTGCAGTTTGAAAAAGTTTCATCCAAAATTTACTCACATATTTTTTGAGATCCCCTTTCAGGAACTCTGCTAACTCCTATATTAGGCTTCTTGAAATTATCTCACAGCTCATTGATGCTCTTTTCATTGGATGGGTGAAAGGGATCCTTTTTGGTTTCTATATTTCATTTTTATTTAGTTTCTATTGCTGTGTTTCCATGTTCACTAAGCTTTGATTTTGTTATGTAACATATCATTAATCGTACCTAATGCATTTATATCTCAGATGTTATAGTTTTCATCTCTCAAAGTTTAGGTATTTTTATATCTTCCATGTCTCTAACTTTCCTAGTATGTGGAATACAGTTATAATAATATATAATATATATTATGTATAATATTAATATATAATTATTATATATACAAATTAATGTATACTATTAATATATAATTATTATATATAAAATTAATATATAATAAATAATAATATAATATTTTATATATATATATCTTCAATTCAGAAAGGCAAGTGTTGGGAGTTCCTTGTGTTAGGTCTCAAGACGTGGGATGACTCTTTATGGTTCTCAGCTCCACCCTCTGGTCTATTGGTTTTGCCCTCTGATTCATGTCTTCTTTTCATGAAAGGTAACATATATTTATTTTTTAACATTTCTCTCAACCTGTTTCTCCCAATACACTTCTGAAGGTTCAAAGGCCCCTCCTCATTATTTCCAATCATGTGATATTTCTTTGTATCTAATTCTTTTAAGAACCTCATGGGCATCCTTGAGTCAAGGTTCACCCCATTAGACAAAAGCCAACCCACAAACCTCTTTGAAATAAGTCTTCCTTAACCTTGGGCTTCTGCTGAGGTGGCTGAGGGATAACACCCCAAAGCTTCCAAGATTGGCTATTATTTTACTGAGAGGATCTGTGAAGCCCAGGCTTAATCTGTATGAGAAATCTCTTGTGTGACTAAATAGTACTTTGACAAACTCCCTTTGATTTATCTGAGGTCTTAACAAAAGGACTTACAGACACACTCTTGGTTTCATCTTTCAAACACTTTCCCCTGGCAGCGTCTTTGATTTGATCTTTGACAAAAAGGTATTTCTTCATTTTATCATCTGTTGCCATCTTGCAATATTGAGAATTTAAAAACCATCAAGAAACCCCAAGATATAAAAATGAATTTGAAATTGTGTATTTGAGAGGGGTGGTAATGAAATCTTAAAGCTGCTTTAAGATACCCTCTAGCTTTCTTGTTACAGTGGGAGATGAAGTCTGGTTTCAGCTATTCCACATGGCCAGCAACAGTAGTTCCTAATCAAACCTCAGCATTTTTCTTGAAATTTTATTTATAATAGGTTATACTTTTTCTCCTGAAGTGCTTTGTGATCAGATAGTATCGGTAATAATTTCTTGGGCCAGCGAGCAGAGATTTTCCATTTCTGGACTAATGGATAGGACACTTTTTATGGATTCTAGCTTTTATAAAGATGGGACAGACATTATTTCAGCTCTGTTCCCTGTATAGTTCTGACCTCTCATCACCTTTCTCTGTGTGTGAATTAAACCCCAGAACCCTTTTATTTATAGGAACCATAATTTAACTCATAATCAGTTAAAGTACATCAACAAAATGTTCTTTAGCCCTCATTCACAATTCTGGCTTAATTTTATTTGTTAAAGCTGTGCATGTTGAATACACACACACACACACATATATACACACAAATATATATGTATACAAACATATATATATATATATGTTTCAATGAGTTTAGGGATAAAAATACACCCATCAAACCATCACCACAACCAAGACGGCAGACGTACTCATCACCTCTCAAAATTTCCTTCCAACTCTTTTTTAAATTATTTTTGTCTGTGTGGTAAGAACACTTAGCATAATATCTTTTAGAAAATTGGAAATACAGGATACAGTATTGCTTGCTCTAAGCACTAGGCTGTATAGTGGATCCCCAAAATGTATTTATCTTGTATAACTGAAACATTGTATCCTTTGACTAACACCTCTCCATTTTCCCCTCCCACCAGCTTCTGGCAATCACCTTCTACTCTCTACTTCTATAAGTTTGACTATTTTAGATTCAACATATCAGTGTGATTATACAGTATTTGTCTTTCTGTGTTTGGCTTATTTTACTTAGCATAATGTCATCAAGATTCATCCATGTTATAACAAATGTTATGTTTTTCTTCATTTTAAGGCTGAACAATATGTCACTGTATGCATATACCACATTTTAAAATTATTTTCTTCCTCTGTTATCTTTGAGCTTAGTGTGTATTTTTTACCTAGTTCATTGAATTGTAAAGTTAGGTTGTTTGAGTTCTTTGATTTTTCTTAATTTATCCATTTACCACTATAAACTTCTATCCTAGAACTGCCTTTGCTGCATACCCTAAGTTTTAGTAGGTTGTGTTGTCAATTTTATTTATATCACACTACATTTAAATTTTGTTTTTGATTTCTTCTTGATCCACTGTTTATCTCTGTTGTTAAATTTCCATATATTGTGAATTTTCTAACTTACTCCTGTTACAGATTTCTACTTTTATGCCACCATGGTTGGAAAAAATACTTACTATGATTTCAATTTCTTAAATATGTTAAGACTTGTTTTATGGCCTAATATATGATCTATCTTGAGGAATGTTCCATGTCTACTTGAGAAGAATGTGGATTTGGCTTTTGTTGGATGGAATATACTGTATATTTGTGTTAGGTCTATTTGTCCACACTTTTGTTCAAACTGTTGTCCACACTGTTTCCTGATGCTGGGCCAATCCTGGAGCCTTGATCCAAGGGAGATCGCTGGAGTGGACCTGGGACCTGGGACTGAGGGGGACAGCCTAGCACTAGGACAGTCCTGGACCCTAAGTCCATAAATATTATTTTGACTCCAGGGATCACTGGTGAGATCCTGAAACCTACATCCACGCGGGTCAGCCTAATGTTGGAATCGACCAGCTTGGGCCTGGAACCTGAGTCTGTGGTAAAGTTGAATGCACACTTCACTCCCTACTCCCCACGGGGAGCTCTCTGGGGGAGAAGATCTCTCTCAGCCCTGCAATGAGACAACTTGTGGAAGAGGTGACTTCAATAGAGTGAAACTGTCCTTCCTATCCTCTTCAATGGGTTTTTTCTCATTTTGGTGTTCTGCCCTATTGCTACAATCTCTTACCTGGAATCCAGAAGATATTGTCATGCATGGATGGCTGCTTATATGGGTGTTTCTGTGAGGGGGCAATGGGTGGAATCTTCTATTCTGCCATCTTGCTGACATCCTGGGTTTTTTAATCTGAGTAGCTCCTCGTATTGCTTTTAAACTTAGTATTTTGAAGTTAGAGAATGCTGTTGATGCGGGCTTACAGAAAAATGGTAAAAATATAAGAAACCAGAGATGTGCAGACAATACTAAAAATATATAACTATCTCCTATGTCACATTAAAGTATATGTTATGGAGAATAATGAAAGCAAAGTGAAGAATTGTTATCATTTTGGTACTTTTTTTTCTTTTCTTTTCTTTTGAGATGGAGTCTCATTCTGTTGCCCAGGCTGGAGTGCAGTGGCATGATCTCGGCTCACTGCAACCTTTGCCTCCCGGGTACAAGTGATTGTCCTGCCTCAGCCTCCTGAGCAGCTGAGACTACAGGTGCCTGCCACCACGCCCAGCTAATTTTTGTATTTTTAGTAGAGATGGGGTTTCTCCATGTTGCCCAGGCTGATCGCAAATTCTTAACCTCAAGTGATCCACCCGCCTCAGCCCCCCAAAGTGCTGGGATTACAGGTATAAGCCACCGTGCCCGGCCAGTATGTGTTATTTTATATTGAATGAGAAAGAAGTCGTCAGTTATAAGACAATTTTTAACAGAGGACTAATAAAGTTAGGGAGAAATAGGTGAGGAAAATGTTCCCCTGGAAGGGGATATATGAAATGCAAAAGCTCTGGAGCTGAGGATTGGCTGATGTGTTTTCAACACAGCAATAAGGCCACTGTTGCTGGGGGTCACCATAGCTGCAGCAGACTAAGTAAGGAGGAAAGAAGTAGATAATACGCCGGACATAAGGGATGAGAAGATGGATTGTGTGAGGTCTTGCACGTTATTTTACATATTTTGATGCTTATTCATGAGGTACCATTAGAGAATATTTGAGGAGAGTTGGGACAATCTGTTCTACCAGGTTCACTCTGGGTGGAGAGTTGATTACAGAATGTAGTGGCAAGGGCAATCAATTAGGTATCCAGTTAGGAGCCTATTGCAGTAATCACAGCAACAGATTATAATACCTTGAACCAAAGTAGTGATTAAGTTGTGTTGTTTTTTAAGATACTCAGTCTTTGTGTTTGGTGTGAGTGAGTGGGTAGGTTTATAAGTAAATTCAGTCTTGCAATGTAGACTAAAAGTCCTAACATCAAAATATTTAGATAAATAAGAATACCTTAGGTCAGTCTCTCAAAAGGAAACAGAAGACACATCCAAATAAGGGTAATGTGAAGAGTGCTGGTTTACAAAGGGATTATTGACAAAAGCATAGGCAGAAATAAACTTCAACCCAGAGAGAAAGGGAACACTTTGATGTAGCCCATTCATGGCAAAATTTTAGTAGGAAAAGCTTAATGGGGCCGGGTGCGGTGGCTCATGCCTGCAATCCCATCACTTTGGGAGGCTGAGGCAGGAGGATCACAAGGTCAGGAGTTTGAGACCAGCCTGGCCAATATGGTGAAACCTCGTCTCTACTAAAAACACAAAAAGATTAGCCAGGCGTGGTGGTGCATGCCTGTAATCCCAGCTCCTTGGGAGGCTGAGGTAGGAGAATTGCTTTTACCCAGGAGGCAGAGGTTGCAGGGAGCTGAGATTGCACCATTGCACTCCAGTCTGGGCGATAGGGTGAGACTCCGTCTCCAAAAAAAAAAGAAAGAAAAGAAAAGAACAGAAAAGAAAAGAAAAAGCTTAATGGAGAAGGGTTGAGAGTGGATATACAGGCAAATAGAAAATATCCAGATCAAGAAAAACAAAAACACAACACCTGCCCACAAATTACTGAATTATAAAGTACCAACCATAAAAGGGCCCTCAGAAAACAATTTATTATAACTTATTTAACTATTGCTTGAGTGATTATTTAAGATTTTTCAATCATTTCCCGTGTGTTAAGTTTTTCTATAATATCAAAATGCAAGTCCATGGTGCAGTATCTGACACACAAGAACAATAAATGTATTAAATAAATTAACCTGTGCCTTATATATGTATATGAGATTCATAAATTTTATATAAACTCCCTTTTGTTACACATAAAATTTCAATGATGCTAGTATATAGCACATGACTTTTGTATTAGGGTGAGTGGATATTTAAATTCTATACTTTTATAATGTTAGTCTCATGTTTGGGTTCCCTTAAAATCAGAGCCTAGGACATAAATTTTACAACAAGAATTTTATTTGAAGAGTGATCCTAAAAAACAGGAGAGAAAGCAAGAGACAGATAAAAAAGTGAAGCTAATATAAACATGCATTATTGGGTTCGCTACTGAGGGTTTAATTTAGATGAGGTCACTGAGAAGGGTAAAGAACACCACCCAGAATTACCACCTGGAAAATAGAAGGCTATGGAATTAATCCCATAAGGCTACAGAATTTTACATCCCACCCTCCTTTGGTTAAAGGCTGTTCTGAGGGTCATTAACATACTCCCAAACATACCCACAAATCTGCATTCTCTAGTGTGCTTTCAAAATAAGTTTCCTGGAAGAGGAGGCCCTAGGTCAGAATGAAAAAATATATACTTTTTTTTAATTCACTTGAATCCAAATGCTACAAGCTGCAAGGGAAGTTGGAACTGTCCACCAGGGCTGTAACTGAAATAAGGCACAGCCTAGGGCATGTGGCATGAACACTATGGATAAACTAGAAGCTAAACAATTTGAGCCATATTTTACGAGTAAAATACATCATCTACATTCTGTGGAATCCCTGTGTTTTCCTTATTTTGACAAATGTTCCTCTTACATTCAAATATAAACATTATTGAATCTCTGAAGAAATTGTTATTTTAATAAAGAGATTATCCTCTTAGAAAAATAATGACACTTTGGAACTCAATTCAAAAGATCACAATATATGCACTGATATTGCTCATCAAATGGTAAGGCAAAGTGACAACATGTCTGTTCATTTATTTTAGAATAGTAATAATAATTTTAAATTTAATTTATTTACATAAGAATATGTTATTTTTAATTTAAGAGTGAATTATTATTCACTTTGATAAATCAGCCTTATAAGTCTTAAACAAAAGTGAAATAGGGCATTCTAAAAGTATATTATTGAGAAAAACCATGACATTCAATGTGGACTTTAATTACAAATGTAAAATTCACTGAGGCACAAGCTAATATCATCTGTCTTACTTGTTTTCTAATGTAAAGATAGGAGCATGGAAAGTTAATGTCACTTTTTTAACAAAGCAGGCAAAATCTTCTGCCTTTTAAGGTCAAAATTAGCTCCCCTGAGCTCCTTTGATGAAAACTTCTAGGAGACACTGAGTGACTTTATCTGACTTTCAAAAGAAAGTCTTGCAAAGGCATAATTCTAATTTGTATGGTTAATATGAGGGTCAATATTTGAATATCTCGAAAATCTGAATGGTTACATGAGTGAAAGAAAAACAAATCTTGCGGCCCCCAAATCACTGAGCTAAAGGGAAAAGTCAAGCTGAGAACTGCGCAGGGCAAACCTGCCTCCCACTCTATTCAGTCATCCCTCTGCTCAATGAGATAAATGCATATCTGATTGCCTCCTATGGAGAGGCTAATCAGAAACTCAGAAGAATACAACCATTTGTCTCTTATCTACCTATGACCTGGAAGACCCCTCCCTGCTTTGAGTTGTTGCGCATTTGCTTCGAGTTGTCCCACCTTGCTGTACCAAATCAATGTTTATCTTACATATGTTGATTTTTCATGTGCCCCTAAAATGTATAAAACCAAACTGTGCTCTGACCACCTCGGGCACATTTCATCAGGACCTCCTGAGGCCCTATATCATGCACACATCCTAAACCTTGGCAAAATAAAATTTCTAAATTAAATTGAGACCTGTCTCAGATATTCGGGGTTCACACATGTTAACATTTTTAACAGAATGTTTTGAAGTTTGTGAGAAAAAAGTTTCCAGGGATAAAAACATATAAGGAAGTCTTTCATTCCCTTAAATGAAGAAAAATGTGACAGACCTCTCATTTCCTGCTGAAATAATAATAATTTAAAATCACTAAATAATCCATTTTTACTCTAAAGCCATTGGAAAGCTAGGACACAAATACATATAAATTAGGTAAACTCCAGAGGATTGGCCCCTCCCTAAGTGATCAAAGGAAAGAGTGTTTTTGCATGCCTTTGGGATAATTGCCACACGGGGGCCAGACAGGCAGAGGGAAAAATCTGCCAGAGATGAGCAGTAATAGCCAGGAAGAAATATCTGATTAACCTATAGCCTGAAATGTGGGGTTTTAATGTGGAGGAAACTGAAATGCAAAGACAATCATTTGCAACAAGTAGTTCTGATAATTTTTCAGTTTCAAGATCTAGGAAAAATGAGATGCCCCAGGTCTAAAGCGTAGAGTCTTTAATTATGTACTTGCAGGGCCCAACTAGGGGGAAAATCGTGACCTCACTTTCATAGAACAGGAAGCGAGAGACGAACTATGTTTAACCAAAGAAACCACTACATTTACACTTAATTTAATTTCTGATATAATGAAATATATCAGCTCTGTGGTGACATGGAAAGTCTGGGTTTTAGCTCTGAAACAAAAGAGATAGGCTCAGACTTACAGTACTTTAACATTCAAGCACTTTCTAAAAAGATTAAGGTGGCAAACCTGCCCCACTCAACTCCTGATTGGCTCAATCTGATCAGCTGCTTCCTCTAGTTGTCTAAAAGTAGATGGGACACGCATGATCAAGCAAAAAAAATATGCAAATGTATGTAAGTGTGTTTGTATATTGAATACATGATACAAGTAGCAAATAGTGTGTATTTAATAATATATATAATGTGTACTATATAACATATAATGCTTATTGTCTGATATACATTAAAATAATATTTATATAATATCCAACATACAACACTATACACATATTATTTGATCCTCTAATCTTTTTAGAAAAAAAATAAGTGAAACACAATTCAAAAGTTACAAAATGTGAAAATATAAAATGAGACCTGTAGTAAAGAGAAAATGCAGCCAATAGAAACACACCCAGTGATTATTCATACACTACAATTATCAGACAAATGTTTTCAAATGATTATGAGAATTATGTAGAAAATACGCATTTAAAAGTATATAAAGAGAAAGAGAATGGGGAAAATCAGGACAGGTCTTGAATATGGCATAAAAAATGAGTGGAAATCCTTGAACATATATAATCAGTATGTCAAATTTTAAAAAATCACTGGATGTGAGACTGACTTCCAGAATGGTGGAGTGAGGACCATGGTGAACTCCAACCCTCACACACTCACACAAAATAAAATGCTGGCAAAGCAACTAAAATCAGTGATTTTTAAGTGCTCAAAATTAACCAAAGCCACAGAACAAACTGAAAAAAATCTGTCCAAGAGAAAACTACTGATCCTCTGTAAGACTGGAGTGTATGACATTTCATCATGAGACTACTGCTATCTCTTTGTTCTCCTACCTCTCCATCTCATTTATGAGGTAGCCATGAAAAGCCAGAAGTAGAAGAAAGTCACAGAGATACATACTTAGACACATGTATTAGTCTGTTCGTATGCTGCTAATAAAGACATACCCAGGACCAGGTAATTCATAAGGAAAGAGGTTTAATTGACTCACAGTTCTACATGGCTGGGGAAGCCCCACAGTCATGGTGGAAGATGAATGAGGAGCAAAGTCACGTCTTACATGGAGGCAGGCAAGATATCTTGTGTAGGGGATCTCCCCTTTATAAAACTCATGAGACGTATTCACTACCACAAGAACAGCACGGAAAAGACCTGTCCCCATGATTCAATTACCTCCCACCAGGCCCTCCCCATGACACAAGGGAATTATGGGATCTACAATTCAAGATGAGATTTGAGTGAGGACACAGCCAAACCATATCAACACATAAAAATCAAATCCATGAAAATCAAAAGGCAGAACAAGGTGGTCAAATAGATGCCTTCACCAATCAACCTCCCTGTAGGAACACCAAATTTAACAACTATCTACAGGAGAAATCACCTTTATTAGAACTAAAACTTAGGGGAATTACCACAGTGCCTGGTTGTAACTTTATATCACTGAAAAATAAACTGAGTAGGGTAGGAAAGAAAGTCTTAAATTGCCAAAGACATCTTACCCCCATCCCATGGCAGTGGCCACGTGGAGTAGAGAAGCAAATTTGTGTACTTGGGAGAGGGAGAGTGCAACAATTGTGGGATTTTCCATTGGGACTTAGTGCTGCCATGTCATAGTGAAAGACAATATGCTCTGCTGGCACCCACAGAGGGAGCATTTAGACTAGCCCTAGTCAGAGGGGAATTGCCCATCCCAGCAGTCAGAACTGAGTTTTGGCAAGCCCTGCCACTGAGGGCTAAATTGCTCTGGAGTTCTAATAAATTTGAAAGGCAGTCAAGGCCACAAGAACTGCAAATCCTAGGCAAGTCCTGACACTCTGCTGGACATGGAGCCAGTGGACTTGGGGGGTATGTGACCTAGTGAGACACCAGATGGGGTGACCAAGGAATTACTTGCAGCACCCCTCCTCCAACCCCAGGAAGCACAGCTCACAGCTCTGAAAGAGACCTCTTCCTTCTGCTTGAGGAGAGGAGAGGGAAGAGTAAAGAGGATTTTATCTTGCATCTTGGATACCAGCTCAGCCACAGTAGTATAGGGCACTGGGCAGAATCATGAGATCCCTATTTGAGACTCTAGCTTCCTGGCAACATTTCTAGACACACCTTGTGCCAGAAGGAAACCTGCTGCCTTGAAGGGAAGGAATGAGTCCTGGCAGAATTTGTTACCTGCTAACTGAAGAGCCTTTGGGACCTGAATAATCAGCAGCAGTAACCAGGTAGCGCATGCTATGGGCCTTGGGTGACACTGTGAGATGTGCTAGCTTCAGGTGTGACCCAGCGAATTCATAGCTGTAGTGGCTATAAGGAAGGACTTCTGCTTGAGAAAAGTAGAGGGAAGAGTAAAGGTGACGAAGTCTCGCAGTTTAAGGACCAGCTCAGCCACAGTGGGGTACAGCACCAAGCAGAAACTTGGGGTTCCTTATTTCAGTCCTTACCTCTTAGACAGCATTTCTGGACCTACCCTGTGACACAGGGAAGCCCACTTCCCTGAGGGTGAGTTCTAGGCTTGGCAGCATTCACCACAAGCTGATGGAGGAGCCCTTGGGCCTAGAGTGAACATTGATGGTAGCCTGGAAGTACTCAGTGTGGGCCTGTGGTGGTTAGTAGACATAGTGAAAGATTCCCCTCTCTGGGGAAAGGTGAGATTAGAGTGGGAATGATTTTGTATTCTGGTTTGGTTGCCAGCTCAGCCATAGTAGTATAGAGCACCAGGTAGATTCCTAAGTTTTCTGACTCCCAGATGGCCTCTCTGGAACTACCCCAAGGGAACTCACCACACTGGAGAAAAAACAAAAGCCTGACGGGCTGATTGTAGAGCCCTAGCACCTTGAGTGAATGCAGACAATAGCCAGATAGTGGTTACAGTGGGCCTTTGGTGAGACCCAGTGCTGTGCTGGCTTCAGGTCTGGCCCAGCACAATCTCAATGGTGATGGCCACAAGGACATTCATCACCTTCCTTCCAGCTCCAGGAAGCTCATCAGAGAGAGAGAGAGAAAGAGAGAGAGAGAGAGAGAGAGAGAGAGAGACTTCATTTGTGTGGGAGAAAGTAAGGAAAGAGAGAAACAGTCTCTTCCTGGTAATCCAGAGAATTCTTCTGGACATTATCCAAGATCACCAAGGCAATACTTGTATGAGTCTGCAAGAACCACAGCATTATTGGGCTTGAAGTGCTCCCTAATGTAAATATGGCTGCAGTGAACAAAAGCTTAGATCACAACACAGAAGTTTCTTCAAATACGTGGAAAGCCTTCCTAAGAAGGACAGGTAAAAACAAGCCCAGATTGTTAAGGATAAGATAAATACCTAGCTCTTCAATGCCCAGAGAGCAACGAACACCCATAAGCATAAAAATAATCTGGGAAAACATGACCTCATCAAACAAAATAAATAAGGCACCAGGGACAAATCCCAGAGAGACAGAGATATGTGAACTTCAGACAGAGTTCAAAATAGGTGTTTTGAGGAAACACAAATAAATTCAAGATAACACAGAAAAGGAATTCAGAATTCTATTAGATAAACTTCACAATGAAATTGAAATAATTGAAAAGAATCAAGAAGAAATTTTGGAATTTAAAAATGCAACTGACATACTGAAGAATTCATCAGACTCCATTAATAGCAGAATAGATTAAGCAGAAGAAAGAATTAGTGAGCTTGAAGACAGGCTATTTGAAAATACACAGTGAGTGGAAACAAAAGAAAAAAGAATAAAAACCAATGCAGCATGCCTACTACAAGATCTGGAAAATAGTCACAAAAGGGCAAATCTAAAGTCATTGACCTTTAAAAGTAAGTAGAGAGAGATCAGGATAGAAAGTTTATTCAAAGGCAAAATAACAAAGAACTTCCCAAACCTAGAAAAGGATATCAATATTCAAATCCAAAAAGGTTATAGAACACCAAACAGATTTAACTCAAAGAAGTCTACCTCAAGACATTCAATAATAATACTCTCAAAGGTCAAAGGTAAAGAAAGAATCCTAAAAGCAGTAAGAGACTAGAAAGAAATAACTTACAATGGAGTTCTAATACTTCTGGAAACAAATTTTTGAGCGAAAATCTCACAGTCCAGCAGACAGTGACCTAACATATTAAAGTGGTGAAGGAAAAAAAAAAAAGGAAAGTTTTACCCTAGAATAGTTATCATGTGAAAATATACTTCAAATATGAAGGAGAAATACATTCTCAAGACTAACAAAAGCTGAGGGATTTCATCAATGCCAGACCTGTCCTACAAGAAATACTAAAGGGAGTTCTTCAATCCAAAAGAAAAGAATGTTAGTGAGTAATAAAAATAATCATATGAAGAAAAAAAAACTCACTGGTAATAGTAAATACACATAACATATTATAAAGTTGTAAGTGTGGTGTGTGAACTAATTATATCTTAAGGATAAATATGAAAAGATGAATTGATAAAAAATAATAACTACAACTAATTTTCAAGACATAGACAATACAATAAGATATAAATAGAAATAACAAAATGCTCACCAGCATGGCACATGTACACATATGTAACTAACCTGCACATTGTGCACATGTACCCTAAAATTTAAAGTATAATAATAATAAATAAATAAATAAAATAAAATAAAATAAACTGGATGATTAAAAAAAATAAAAAAAGTTATAATTGGGGAAATGAAATAAAAGAGTCGATTTTTTATGAGTTTTCTTTTCCTGGTGTGCTTATGCAATAGAATTAAGTTGTCATCAGTTTGAAATTACCTCACAGTTTTCACATGCTGGCATCTGCTCAGCTTCTGGGGAGGCCTCAGGAAACTTTGAGTCATGGCAAAAGGTGAAGGGGAAGCAGGGACATCTTAAGTGCCTGGGGAGGTGCAAGAGAGAAGGTGGGGAGGTGCTACACACTTTTAAATCACCAGATCTCATGAAAACTCACTCATTATCACGACCAAGGGCGAGGGTAGTAAACCATTCATGAGAAACTTCCCCCATGATCCAATCACTTCCCACCAGGACTCACTTTCAACACTGGAGATTACAACTGAACATGAGATTTCAGTGGGGACACAGATCCAAACCATATCATTCCACCTCAGCCCCTCCAAAATATCATGTTCTTTATGCATTTCAAAATGCGATCATGCCTTCCCAGCTGTCCCCCAAAGTCTTTACTTATTCTAACATTAACTCAGAAGTCAAAAGTCCAAAGTGTCATCTGAGACAAGGCTCATCCATTCTGCCTATGAACCTGTGAAGTCAAACACAAGTTAGTTACTCCTAAGATCCAATGATGATATAGGGATTAGGTAAAAACTCCCATTCCAAAAGGGATAAATTAGCCAAAAGGAAGGGCCTACAGGGCCCATGCAGTCTGAAACCCAGCAATGCAATCATTAAACCTTACAGCTCCAAAATAATCTTTTTTGACTCCATGTCTCAAATCTAGAGCTCCTTGCATGTCTCACATGCAAGGGGTGGGATCCCAAGACTTTGGGCAGCTCCACTCTTGTGGCTTTGCGTGGGTCAGTCCCTGTGGCTGCTCTCAAGGGTGGTCGATAAGTGCCTGTGCCTTTTGCAAGTGAACAGCACAAGCTGTCAGTGGATTTATTATTCTGGGGTTTGGAGGACAGTGGCTGTCTTCTCACAGCTCCACTAGGCAGTGCCCAAGTGGAGACTCTGTGGAGGCTCCAACTCCACATTTCCCCTCCACGCTGTCCTAGTAGAGGTCCTCCATGAGGGCTCCACACATTCAGTAGACTTCTGCCAGACAGTCAGACTTTTCCATACAGCCTCTGAAATCTAGGTGGAGGCTCACAAGCCTCAACTCTTGCACTCTGTGAATCGGAAGGCTTAACATCACATGGAAGCTGCCAAGACTTAGAGCTTGCATCCTCTGAAGAGGTGCTCTGAGCTGTACCTGGGTCCCTTTGAGCTATGGCTGGGGCTGAAGCAGCTGAGACACATGAATCAGTGTCCTAGGCTGCACAGGGCATCAGGGTCCTGGGTCAGGTCCACAACTATTTTTCCCTCTTAGTCCATCATGCCTTTTTCCCCATTGTCTTGGCTATCAGCATTTTTCTTTCTTTTACTTATGAAAATTTCTGCAGCCTGCTTGAATTCCTCTTCTGAAAATGGGCTTTTTTTTTCTACCACATGTCCAGGTTGCAATTTTTTTTAATTATTATGCTTTGCTTCTTTAAATATAAGTTCCAGTTTCCGGTCATTTCTTTGCTCACACGTATGAGCATAGGCTGTTAGAGGCATCCTGGCCACTCTTGAACACTTTGCTGCTTCACAGTTTCTTTCCCCAGATAAACGAAGTTATGTGAAAGTATAGTCATGGAAGTATAGAGGAAATGAATAAAGAAAATGTGGTACATAAACATTATGGAATACTATGCAGCCATAAAAATGAATGAGATCATATTCTTTCCAAGAACATGGTTGGAGTTGGAGGACATTATACTTAGCAAACTAATTCAGGAACAGAAAACCAAATACCGCATGGTCCCACATGTAAGTGGGATCTAAATGATGAGAACACACAGACACACAGAGAGAAGCAACACACACTGGAGTCTATTGGAGGATGGAGGGTAGAAGGAAGGAGAGGATCAGGAAAAATAACCGATGAATAATTTGTGATGAAATAATCTGTCCAACAAACCCCCCATGACACAAGTTTACCTATGTAACAACCCTGTGCATGTACCCCCAAACATAAAGTAAAAGTTACAAAAAGAAAATGAATAAGGCCTTTTATTTGATGGCACAACAGTGTGACTACAGTCAAAAAATTATTTGTACATTTTGCAATATAAAATAGCATAATTGGATTATTTGTAATAGAAATGATAAATGCTTAAGGGTATGGATACCCCATTTTCCATGATGTGATTATTGCTTATTGCATGCCTGTATCAAAGTTTCTCATGTACCCCATAGATATTTATACCTAACATGTACCCATGAAAATTTAAAAAATAACAATAAAGAAAAAGGTAGATAAGTGTGCTTTATTTATTTAAGAAGGGGAATACTGTATAATAGCAAAAATGAACTAACCAGAGTTGCATGTAACAACATATATAGCAATCTTTACAAACATTACATAACCCTTACAATACTTTTATGATTTAGATATTACGTTCTTCCAGATGAGTGAAGTCAAGCTTAAAGGCTAACTTGGCCCAGAGATATAACCTGGAGCCAAGACTTGAATCCAGATTTACATGAATTCCATGTTCATATACTTTGTATGACTCTGGAAGACTTTCAGGAATTTTCCTCAGTCAAGATGGACCAGATGAAATAATACAACGTTTTAGCTTCCTACTAGTCCTCAGTTCCATTTTGTCACTGAAGGGTCTATTCAATTCTGAAGATATAGCATGTCTAAAATGGAGGACATATTTCTAGTTTTTCATATACAAAATAAACATCAATATTTTTCTACAGTTGAGTCTATTTTTAATTATACTGATACAAAAAGATGCATAATTTGCTCATCTATGTATATAGATACTAAGAATTATATTGATTCTTTTTATAATCTCATCCCTAGTTTGACACAGCAGTTCCAGAGAGTATTGATGAAAGTTTGCTCCAACGAACAGTTACAGCAATATCATCAGTACATTGTATGATTTTCTGATTGATCTTTTTTCTAAAGTACTATATGTAGTTATTGAATACAAAACAGTAGTATTTTCTGTTTAAAGATGCCCCATAATTAAATGTGAATTAAATTTTGCCTTGAGTGTCTACAGTGCACAGATTCAGCCGCATGACAATACCAATACTGATAAATTATTGATTGGTTGTCTTACCAAGAAACCTCCTCTATTCTACAAGCTAATAGTTGACTTTCCTGAATTTCCTTTTTGCTTGTCTAAAATATTTACACATACAAACTTGTTAAAATCATAAAGAAATTAAAAATCAGGAAATAATTATATGTTTAAAATGATGATATCATCTACATAGAAAATAAATGCCTTTAAAATACTGGAAATAGACATGTGAAAATCCCATTAGTGGTTGAAAAAAATAAACTTTATTGTTTACAGAAACTTAAATTTAGAGCTAGTATTTTCACTCCATAATGAAGTAACTGGCAATGACCTAGTTTTTCTATCATAAATGGCTATAACACTGCACGAACTATAGAAGACAACTGTTATCAACTGTTGCACAATAAGCAGCATATGATTGTGATCCCTGATAAGAGAAAAATTAGGTGACCCAAATATCCTCCCAGACATTCAGCCTGAGTAAATTTTTTTGGACTGTAGCAAAGGGAGGGGAATCTAGAACACCATATGGAGAACGAAATGAACTGGAGATGCAGAGGTTAAATCCAATGCTACTAAGCTGGTTGATATCATGATACAAGGTACTGGAGCAAAGGGAGCTGTGCAGGAAAGGAGATCCAGAAATATGCTTTAGGGGTCTTCTCAATTGTTTGGCTGAGTACTATCCCTGTTGCACATACCTGTGGGTGAGATTCCACATGGTTGAGCAAAACACTCCTGGGGTACATCCAGGAAAATCATTTACTTGGAAGTTGTGAACTGAGTATCTACAAATGCTCACATAATTTAAACCTGTTAAATTTAAGTGGTAAATCTTATTAAACACCCTGGATATACAGTATATACTCCAGAAAGACTAGACTCTGAGGAACAGAACTAATGAAGCATTAGAGCAAAGGGTACTTAAAACCCATCCTAATAAAGTCTATAGCCAAAGACAGACAAAACAGAGCCGCGTGTAAATTAACTGTCTGCCAGAACAACAGATAAACAAATAGTATACTATGCTATAGGAGACAAGAAAATCCAATCAACAATATAGATTTCATAATGTCCAGTAAATGACCAAAATTTTTAGATATATGTTAAAGCAGGACAAATGTGTCCCATAGCCAGCACAAAGATAATATAAACAGAATGAAAAAATGACAAATTATGAAATTTGTACACAAGATATTAAAACAACTATTACAAACATAGTCAAAGTTTTAAAGATAAACCACTAAGATAATGAGGGAATCTCAATTCATACAAAGAAAATATAAAAAAGTAATTGAACAGAAATTTCAGAAATGAAAACAGAATACCAAAAATTAAAAATTCATTAATGACTTTCATAAGATTAGAAATGTAGAAGAAAAATCTAATTATGAATACAAGGCAGTAAAATTTATTCAAACTGAGGCACAAACATTAAAGCTGTAAAGCCAAAAGAGACTCAGTGAATAGTGTGAAAGTATCAGGTAGTCTATATATGTGTTATTGATATGCCAGTGGGAGAGAAATGAGGTATAGTGGCAGAGAAAAACATTTCAAGAAATAAAGTTATAAATGTTTCAATGTTGATGAAAAAAATACGAACCCATATCCGGGAAGATCAAGAAATCTAACCCAAGCAGGATAAATTAAAAATAAAACTACACCAGGGCACATAACAATCAAATTGCTGAAAATCAATAATAGAAATCAAAATAATTAAAGCAACCAAAGAAAAAATATGCATTATATAGAGAAAAACAACCTTAATAACTATAGCTGAGTGTTCATCAGAAACAATGCAAACCAGAAGACTATGGAATAAAATATTTAAATGTTTTAATTATATCTCTACCAAAAATATCCTTACAAGTGAAGATGAAATTAATGTATATTCAGGAAAATAAAGCAGAGAAAATCTAGGCCCAACAGACTTGCAAGAGATAAAAAGTTGAAGGGAGCTCTTTAAGCCAAAGAATATTACATTAGATGGAAAATTTCAATCAAAAGTAAAAAGATTCAGAAATTGGAAATATACGGGTAAATGTCTTTTTGTCCCATTCTTTTTTTTCCATTTCAATAATATAATTTATTTAACCCAATATATCCATAATATTGCCATTTCAGCATGTAATCAATATAAAAATCATCAGTGAGATATTTGATTTTAAAAATTTCTTTAAAATATAATTGAATACATCACCTACTGCTTAGGAGGCAGAAAGCTGGACAAAGTGCCACCCCCCAAATGAATGAAAGGAAAAAGCTGGTTAATGTACAAAATTATAATTTCTCTTTACCCATCTTGATAGCTGAGATCTCAGAGCACCCAACTAACGTTAAAACCACAGGAAAACAGCATTCAAGGGGAAATAGAACACATGCACTTGCTTATCTGGGGCAGAACCTGGGAATAATAGACATATGGCACCATAAAGTTGCTATGAAGAATTCTGCTGAACTTGGTAATCATTTGGTAGAGACGAAAAAGGGCAAGTACGATGTACAACACTTGGGAGACACAGAACCAAGAGGGAATTGTCCTCGTTCGTTCACAGGCTCTTTTGCACAATGGGAGCTCAAAAGAAAGATTATAGCCAGGGAAGGAGATTTGAAAAAGTCTTCTGTATGGTACAGACCTAGGGGAGGAGAGAAACATCTGCCGAGGAAAAGGGACAAAGGAACATCTGGAACCTTCTTAATCCCCCGCTAGAGAACAGAAGCCTTAAGCTTCTGGGAAAAGGACAGCAAACCCTGATGTTTTCAAGTCATAAGTAGCCCTGTTGTGGCTACAGGAAGGGATCATAACAACACCATTTATCTTAGGGGAGAGGCAAGGGTTGATCCCATTAGAAATCTCTAACCACTACGGGAGGGGTAAAATCACTGAGCAATCCCACCCTTGAGAGTCAGGGGGCACAAGGCACATGTAAGGTTAAGGCTAACTAGGACTATGTCCATTGTTCATAGATTGGAAAATTCAATATTGTTAAGAGGACAAGTCTCCTCAAATTAATGTATAGATTAAATATGAGCCCAATTGAATTGCCAGCGTGATTTTTAAGAATAGATGACAAAGTGATTATAGAAATTCTAATCAATTTGGAGGAAATATTTCAATAAATCTTTCAATAAAATTACAATAATCAAGGTAGTCTGGCATTTGCAAATTCATAGGCATATAGAACTATAAAATAGACTAGATAGTCCAGAAATATACCTAAACAAATATAGCCAACTAATTTGTGACAGGGTGAAAAGGCAATTCAATTAAGGCAGGATAGTCTTTACAACAAACAATGCTGGAAGATTCGGTCATCCATAAATTTTAAAAATGAACTATACCACACACTCTATAAAAAATTAACTCTAAACAGAACATAGACCTCATTACAAAATTAAAAACTATCAAACTTCTAGTATAAAACCTAGGAGAAAATCTTTGTGACCTTAGTTTAGGCAAATAATTAGTAGACATGACAATCAAATCATAAGTCACAAAAACAGAAATTATAAATTAGACATTCTCAAACATAAAATGTTTCCTCTCTGAAAAATAACTTTTAAGGGGATAAAATGATGAACTACAGACTTGGAGAAAATATTTGTAAATCATGTATTTGTCAACATATAAAACACCAAAATATATCCATAATATAAAAACACCTCTTAAATCACTTAAATCTCAAAGATAGGAAAATAACCAAATAATACAGTGGGATATAAATGCCCCGTCACTAGAGAAGATGTACAGATGGCTAATAAGTACATAAAATTTTATCCAACATTATTAGTCATTACAGAAGTGCAAACTAAAGCCACAATTAAGTATCACTTCATATTCATTAGAATAACTAAAAAACACACACGGAAAAACACCAAGTGCTTGTAAAGGCATTGATATCGAGCAACTGTAACATTTACGCCTTGATGATGAGAAATGCAAACTCGTATAGCCACTTTGGGAAACAATTTAGCAGTTTCTTATAAAGTTAAATATAGACTTGCCATATGACCCAGCAATTCTACTTAACGAAAACTCATTCACACAAAAACCTGCATGTGATCATTCACAGGACCTTTATTGCTAATCACTAATAACTCTAAACAACCTAATGTCCTTCAAGTGGTAATGGATTAACAAACTGTGAAACATTCACGTAATGGAATATTACTGGCAGTGAAATCACTGGTATGATTCCACTTATCTGGTGGTCCGACAAGGACATATCTATAGGAACTGAGAGCAGATTAGTGATTCCTAGGGTTTTACTGTAAAAGGGCCACAACAGGGAATGTTTCGCAGTCATGGAACTGTCCTCTATCTTGATTGTGGACATGTATACAGGACTCTATGCATTTGTCAAGAGGAATTATTCTAATTCCTCTAGATGTAATGTTAAATTGCTAATTTGAGATCTTTCTTTCTGAAATAGGCTTTAGCATTATATACTTTTTGCCTAACACAACTTTTGCCACACCACAGAGATTCTGGTATGTAGTTCCTCTGTTTTCACTTATTTTGAAGAATTTTTTCATTTCTGCCTTAATTACTTTGTTTACACCCAAAAGTTGTTTAGGAGCAAGTTGTTTAATTTCCATGTAATTGTGTGGTTTGGAGAGATATTGATATTGATTTCTATTTTTCTTCTAGTGTGGTCAGATAGTATGGTTGGTATGTTTTTGATTTATATAAATTTATTGAGACTTCCTCTATGGCTGGGCATGTGGTTGATATTGGAATGTGTTCCATATTGCAGATGGCAAAAATGCATATTCTATGGTTAACAGGTGGAGTATTTTGTAGACTTCTATTAGGTCCCATTGGTCAAGCGTTGTGTTTAAGTCCAGAATTTGTTTTGTTGGTTTTCTGTCTTGATGATCTCTCCAACACTGTCAGTCTGGTGTTGAATTATTATTTTGTGTCTAAGTCTTTTCATAGGTGTAGAAGTACTTGTTTTATGAATATGAGTGCTCCAATGTTGGGTGCATATATATATTTAGGATGCCTAAGTCTTCTTGTTGAATTGAACACGTTATCATTATGTGATGCCATTCTTTGTCCTTCTTTACTGTTGTTGGTTTAAAGTATGTTTTATTTGAAATAAGAATAGTGACCTATGTTTTTTATTTTTTCTGTTTGCATGGTAGATCTTTCTATCACCCTTTATTGTAAGCCTATGATTATAGTTATGTCTTGGTTGGGTCTCTTGAAGACAGCAGATGGATGAGTCTAGTTCTTTTATCCATCTTGCCACTCTGTGTCTTTGAAGTGAGGGTGTTTAGACCATTTACATTCAAAGTTAATAGTGATATGTGAGGTTTTAATCCCATCATGAAGTTTTCAGCTGTTTGCTTTGCAGTTTCCATTGTGTGGTTGTTTTATAAAGTCTGCAGGCTATGTGCTTAAGTGTGTTTTTGTGGTAGCAGGTATTATTCTTTGTTTTCCATGTTGAGAACTCCCTTGAGGATCTCTTGTCAAGCTAGTCTAGTGTTAATGAGTTCCCTTCACACTTGCTTATCTGGAAAATGTTTTATATCTCCCTGGCTTATGAAACTTCATTTGGCAAGGTATAACGTTAGTGATTGGCATTTCTTTTCTTTAAGAATGCTGAAAATAGATCCCCAGTCACTCTTGGCTTGTAAGGTTTCTGTTGAGAAGTCCGCATTTAGCCTGCTGAGTTTCCCTTTTCATGTAATCTTACCTTTCTCTATAGCTGAATTTTAGATTTTCTTCTTTAGGGTTGATCTTGAACATTCTAGTGAGTATATGCCTTTGTGATGTTCATTTTGTATAGTATCTTGCAGGTGTTGTCTGGATTTCTTATATCTAAATGTCTACCTCTCTAACAAGATTAGAAAAGTTTTCTTAAATTATTCCCTCAAATATGTTTTCCAGGCTGTTTACTTTTTCTCTGTCTGTCTCAGGAATGTTACTAATTCATAGGTTTGGTTGCTTTACATAATCCCATATTTCTTGAAAACATTGTTTATTTTTATTTTTTTTCTTTATTTTTATCTGACTGGGCTGATTTGAAATACTGGTCTTCAAGCTCTTAAATTTCTTTACTTGGCTTGGCCCAGTGTACTGATAAAGCTTTCAATTGTATTTTGAAATTCCTTAAGTGAATTTTCAATTCCAGAAGCTAATTTATTTGTTTTTATGATGTTTCTCTTCCTTCATTTCCTGAATTGCTTTAAACTTTTCTTTGTGTCAATTTTCAACCTTGTCTTGGATCTCATTGAGCTTCCTGGCAATATATACTTTGAATTCTTTATCTGTCATTTCTGAGTTTCCATTTTGGCTAAGGACCATTGCTGGAGAGCTAGTGTGATCTTTTGGTGGTGTCACTACATTTCAGATTTTTCATAGTGCCAGAATTCTTGTGCTGGTTCCCCATAATTTGGAGATGCTGCTGACATTTCTAATATTTTAGTCATTCTTGTATGGGTAAGATTTTTAATTTTTTTTCTTTCTTTCCACATGATTCCCTTTGCACTTGCTTCTCTGGAAAATATTTTCATTTCTCATTCACTTATGAAGCCTTCTTTGGTGGGATATAAAATTATTGATTGGAGTCTCTTTTCTCTAGGTATGCTAACAGTAGGCCACCAATCTCTCCAGACTTGCAAGATTTCTGATGAGAAGTATGCTGTTAACCTGATGACTTTCCCTTTGTAAGTAATATGAACTTTTTCTCTAGTTACCGTTAAGATTTTTTATTTCCCTTTTCCTCTCCACCCCCTCTATGGGGTGTAGCTGTAGAGAGTGCTGGGTAGGGTCTTTTGACTTTGCTTCTAGAGCCCTATGCACTTCTTTCAGCAGGTTTTGTATTGGGATGTGCAGTTTGACCCGTAAGCCAGTAGATGGCACTTATAAGTGAGAGCTGGCTGCAGCCAATATAGCTGGATATAAACTTGGTCCTAATTTACTGCCTGAAGCTCTCTGTTGCCTCAGGCAATGGGCTGATTTGTGGAATGTACAGTGGTCTCAGCTCCTGCTCAGCACCTGGGGGCAGAGGCCATGATGGGTGGGTCTGAACCAGGCAGGTCTGCCTACAGGTCTCCCAGAGGCAGGCACGAGCACCAGTGCCATGGGACAATCCAGTGGGTGGCTGCCAAGCACCCAGAAGTGTGTCTAGGTGTGGAGCTGGGAAACCTCCTCAGCCCCATGCTCTCTGCATGGGATCAGGAGTGGCCTAAACTCCTAATTAAAGAGAGTGGGTCTTCCAGAAGCCTGGAGACCTGCCTGGGCGTGCAGTGGAAAGGGCCTCCTTCCACCAGGATCTTTGCACAGGAAATATGGGGTGGGTCAGGCTGCTGATCCAGTTGAGGTGCTGCTCTGAATGCCTGGAGATCTGCCTGGGTGTGAAGCAGAGAGTGCCCTGTTGCACCATGATCTATGCCAATGAAGGGTAAGACAGCTCAGGGTCTTGAACCAGGTGAACTAGTGCTCCAAATGCCTGAATTTCTGCCTGGGGGTGGAGCAGAGAGGGCCCTGCTGCACCACAATCTCAAGAGAGTAGGGTGGGGCAAGCAGCAATGGCATATGCAGATCAGTTCCAGGTCACCAAGCTGGCTCCAGCTGCAAGTCTCACCACCCAAGGGAAACTGCAGCTGTAGTGGCTCTCTTCCCACCCCAGACTTGGTGGGGGTTGGAAGAACCAATTCCAGTACCTACTGCTGAGATGCTTTCCACAGTTTGGGCTGTGGAGGCCCCTACCCACTCAAAAGCAGGTGATCCAATCTCTTTTCGAAGACTAAAATACCTGTGTGGCCACACTGCCGAGTTGCCACGAATGGCTGACTTCATGTGTGCCTGGATTTAAAGGGCATCCTGCTCTTGACTGTTGGTCTGGAACAGCGTCTGCAACATTTTCTGGTGTCTTTCTCTCACAACATCTCCAAGCCTTTCCCCCACTTTAACTTTAAGGTTTGGAAGAAACAAAACGCTCTCCCTTGACCGGGGTTGCTGGGATTCCCAGTAGAAAGGTGAGTCACAGAAGGAGGTTCTCTGCTTCTCTCATATATTAGGGGTTCACTCACTTTTATCAGCCAAATGTCATAAGGGGGGCTGTTTGCTGACATTCTCCTCCCCAGGATCTGGGATGTTCTTCATGATTCCAGTGGATTCCTATTTTTCTTCTTGAATTAAAGCACACAGAGTTCACCTTTATGCACTATCTTGCGATTTCCAAGTCACAGAGGCATGCTAAAAGCCTCTAATCTGCCATCTTGGACTTGTTTGTCATCATTTTTGAAATTCTTTCTTTGTTCACTTTAAAAATGTTATCACATAGACTTTTGACTCTTTTTTCGGGGGGGATGAGGTGAGAGGGAAGGCAGCTGTTATTCATATCATTGTTCCTGTGTGTGAAATGGATTATTTTTCTCTGGTTGTCAAGATGTTCTCATTATCATTGCATTTTAGCAGTTTGACTATGATGTGTCACAATGTGATATGCTTTGAATTTGTCTACCTTGGAATTAGCTGAAATTCTTAAATCTGTAAATTTATGTTTTTCACCAATTTTTGAATTTTCTGACTTTTTTCCTCATATATGTATATTTTGTGCTGCAATTTTTCTTTCTTCTACTTCTCAACTACAATAAGTGTATGTTACATCATTCAATATTTCCTCACAGGTCACTTGGGATTCTTCTTTCTTTTTTCTAATGTTTTCTCTCTTCTCTGGATTTTATGATTTTTTCTTTTCTTTTTTTTTTTTCTTTTTTTTTTTTTTTTGAGACGGAGTTTTGCTCTTGTTGCCCAGGCTGGAATGTAATGGCACGATCTCGGCTCACTGCAACCTCTGCCCCCCAGGTTCAAGCAATTCTCCTTCCTCAGCCTCCCAATTATCTGGAATTACAAGCACCCACTGCCACACCCGGCTAATTTTTGTATTTTTAGTAGAGATGGGGTTTCACCATGTTGTCCAGGCTGGTCTGGAACTCCTAACCTCTGATGATCCGCCCTCCTCGGCCTCCCAAAGTGCTGGGATAACAGGTGTGAGCCACTGCACCTGGCCAATTGTATGGCTTTTATTGGTATATGTATAAATTCACTGACATTTTGTTCTTTCCTCTTCATTTAGCTGTTAATATTATCTGGTGAATTTATTACTTCTAGTATAGTATATTTTCATTTCTAGGATTTCCAAGTTTTTATTATTTTAATTCATCTGCTAAGATTTCCCATAAGTTAACTTATTATGAATATATTTTATGTTTTTGAACACATTTATAGTTGTCGTTTAAAAGTGCTTACCTGTTATTCCGGCATCTAGGTAAACTCTAAATTACACGCCATTGACAGTGTTTTCAATTTGTTTTCTTGACTAAAGATAAAAATCTCATTTCTTCACATGTCTACCAACATCTGATTAGGTACTGAGTAATGTAAATGAGACTTTTTAGAGACTCTATGTCCTGCCATCTCCTTTTGAAAAGTGTTTTTTTTTTTTTTTTTTTTTTGGTAGGGGATATATCAGGCAGTTAACTTGTTTATAATCAGATTCCAAATTCTGTCTCTCTTGTGGTGGGCAGCATCTGAAATTGTCAATCAACTTCCTTCGATTTCCTGCTGTTACTTTATATTGTACTTCTTGCAGTATCCCCATGTATAGTTCTAAGGATTCATATAGATCTTACATACAGATTTGCGTGGAGCTCATACACAAATTGTATGGCCATCCCCTCTATGGCTTCCCTGGTACTGCAACTTCCACTCTTCCTGTCACTCCAGAAGCACTGAACTCCCGCTTTGAGTTTTCAACCTTATATGTCTGCATGTTTATGTCAAATTTCTAGTCACACAATGCTGCATAAACTGTCAACATGCAAAGAGCCAAATAAATAGTAGTGTCACACAGTGACATTCAATCACTGATTCCTGTTCAGTTTCTACTTACTTTTGGTCACTCTTCAGTGCCTTCAACTAGTTATCTTTTAAATATTTCATATAGAGTTTATTACTTTATCTGACAGATAGTTTGTCTAATATAATCTATTCTGCCATTAATGGAATTTGGAAGCTGGTATACTATTTATTCTTGGTTAGATATTTGTACAATTACTTATCTTAAACTCTGTCTCAATGGCTAGATTGTGTAATTTTACTTGTAAAAAGTCTTGTTCACTCTTTTAACCGCCTAAGCCTAGCTCATTAACTGGCAAAAAGGTCTTGTTTACTGTTTTAATGCCAGCATTAAACACAGTCCTGGCATTAAAAGAGATATAATACATATTTAAGAAGTGTGTAAGGAATTTACTATAATACATTATCATTTACAAAAATTTGCTACCTCACTTGCAAAAGGATTATATCCAGCCTTGTTGAACTCAGGAAAAGCTATGTTATATGCTTTGGCCAATGACATGCTAGTGAGTAGTGATGGTGTCCCATTTTCAGTCAGAATCTTTAAGATTATTTTTTTCTCCACAACTATGGAGTCATGGAAGCATGTGTTGAGATGAAGCTCCTATGATCCTGAGTCTCAGGATAGCCATGATGAGATGAGAAAAGTCATATTTTAAAGCAGAATAGAAATAGAGTGAAAAAGGAAATATATAAAGAAATACACACAGCACAGTATTGTCACTGAGATTTGTGAGTTGTTTGTTACTACAACTTTATTTAGTCTTGCTTTACTTACATATGCAATAATGAAACAATAACAAAGTTACCCAGGTCAACCCCATCATATAGAATACAACCTCCATGAGAGCAGGGATTTTTTGTCTATATTGTTCATTGCTGCATTCCCGGTGCCTAAAACAGTGTGTGGAATAGTATAGGTTCTCAATAAATTTTTATAAATTAATTTGTCGAATTAATTTAACATGGATCATAAATTAAGGTCAACATCAATGGAAAATAAAGAAATATAACTTCTCGTTATTTGAAATAATGACACTGAACAGAGCTCCAACCTTTGGAAACACTCTTCAGTCTACATTCTCCACTATTTGGACCTTTGTTTCTGCATCACAAATATACATGCTTGTGTTTGCTAGTTGTAAGTAGAAACTGAAGAAAGTCACTATTGACTTTAATGCAAAAGGAATGGATCTTAGAAAATTAAACATCCAAAGTGACATCGGCAAGATGAATAGGAAGTCCCAGTTTTCTTCCACCCACAAAACACCAATTTAATTATGATACATGAACCAAACTACCTTTATGAGAGGTCCAGAATCCAGTTAAGAGGTTGTAGTACCTCAGATGAGCACAACACTGAGAACAGCCAATATTGAAATGGGTAAGAAGAGCAACTTCAATGTACCAACCTTAGTAATTCCCCCAATATTGCACAGCTCAGTACCATGAGCGAGCACCTTGGCTTACAACTTTCTTCGTAGGTGGAATGAGATTATGTCTAATGTTTCCGGACTTTTGGATGAACTGCCTAAAGAACCAGTTTCTGTCTATCTTTCCATCCGGAGCACTGGCAGAGCTGGCATAGTTCATATGTCTTGGGGCACTTAAGAACAAAGAAGAGTGGCAGACAGCTTGCTGAAGCTGGTACAGCTCTGCAAGATTGAGACAAGGTGCAGAATCTGTTGCAACTCTCCCAGAAAGAAGGAGAAATGGAGTATGCTTCCGGTATCTCAACCTATGGTATAGCAGTAAGACAGCAAAGAGCCCAAAAGATTTCAGGCTTCTGAAAGAAAATCAACCAATAAATCCCTTTTAGTAGAAATCTACAGACAAAAATCCAAAGAAGACATCTGAAGAAAAGGTTTGAGAAGCTACCAGAATCTCTAGCCAAGCTAACTGGTGAAGGCCTTTCTCTGTCAAAGCCAGTCCGTAAGATGGAGAGATGTGACTCTTTCATCAAATATGAAGATACCAACACAAAGCTACAAGAAACATAATTAGGAAAAAATGACCCAATCTGTGAATTTTTAAAAATCTCATGTAACCAATCCCAAAATGATGGAGAACAATAAATTACCTGGCAAGTAATTAAAAATAATCAACTGAAAAAACTCCATAACATACAAATAAACACAGATATACAACTAAAGTAAATCAGAAAAATGACATATGAACAAAAGTAGAATATTAAGAAAATTATTAAAAAATAGAAATTCTGAAGCTGAATCATAAAAACCTGAACTATAAATTTCACTAGATGGCATCGACAACAGATTTCGATCTAGCAGAAGAAAAAGCAGTAGGCTTAAAAATAGGTTATTTGAAATTATTCAGTCTGAGAAGCAAAAAGAAAAAAAAGACTTTGAAAAAGTGAGGAAATCATACTGGACTTACAAGACACCATCAAGCTAACCAGTAGATGCATTATGGAAACCTCAGTAAAAGAAGAAAAGGAAGAATGATTATTTAAAGAAATAATAACCAAAATGTTTAGAAATCTGAGGCGGTAAATGAACATTCAGATTTATGAGGCCATATAAATTCCAAGTAAGATGAATCCAAATAATTCTACACCAAGATCTATTATAATCAAGTTGTCAAAATTCAAAGAAAAAGAGATAATGTTGAAAGCAATAAGAGAAAAGCAACTTGTCGTGTAAAAGTACTTCATAAAAGTATTAATGGTTTCTCAGCAGAAAGCTTGCAGGCCAAGGGCAAGTGCTGTGATATATTCAAAGTGCAGAAAGGGGAAGAAAAACCTGCCAACCAAGGATGTTATGCCTGACAAAAATGTCCTTTAAAAATGGAAACATAAAGACTTTGCCAGACAAAGAATACCTGAGTTAGCTCATTAGTACTAAAATTTTCCTTACAAGAAAGGCTAAGGAGAGTTCTTCAAGTTGAAATGAAAGAATGCTAAACAGCTGCACAAAAGCATATGACAGTATAAAACTCATCAGAATATGTATATAGATAAATATATAATAATGTAATACAGTAATTGTAGAGTGTAAATCGCTTTTAACCCATAAAATTTAGAAGACAAATATATTAAAAATAAAACTACGAACATGTCGATGTATATAAAATATAAAATGATGCAAATTATAAAATCAATAATGTAAAGGGCTGGGGTGAGTAAGTATATAGAGTTTTTATTTGTATGTGATTGATTTTAAGTTGTTATCAAGTTAAAATAGACTTTTATAACTGTAAGATGTTTTGTGTGAGCCTCATTCATGTTGAACGCAAAGAAAATATCTATAGTAGATATACGCAAAAAAAATCCCAAAAAGGAATCAAAACATATCACTATAAAAATCAATGAATCACAATGTAATATAATAAAAGAGGACTACAGAACAGACAAAAACCCATGACAAAGTGACAGTCATTCTTTTCTGATCAATAACTACTTTAAATGTAAGTGGATTACATTCTCTAACCAAAGACATAGAGGGGCTAAATTGATTTTTTTTTTAAATCCAAATATATACTGTCTATTACAAAATCATTTTGGATTTAAGCACACAAATAGGCTGAATATGAAGGGATGGAGAAAGCTATCCCATGCAAATGGTAATCAAAAAGAGTAACGCTGGCTCTATTTATATCTGAAAAACTACCCTTTGAGTCAAAAACTATCATAATAAAGGGGTCGGGCGCAGTGGCTCACACCTTTAATCTCAGCACTTTGGGAGGCCGAGCTGGGCAGATCAGGCGGTCAGGAGATCGAGACCAACCTGGCTAACACGGCGAAACCCAATCTCTACTAAAAATACAAAAAATTAGCCAGGCATGGTGGCATGCGCCTGTAATCCCAGCTACTGGGGAGGCTGAGGCAGGAGAATCGCTTGAACCTGGGAGGCAGAGCTTGCAGTGAGCCAACATCGCGCCACTGCACTCCAGCCTGAGTGACACAGCAAGACTCCATCTCAAAAAAAAAAAAACTGTCATAATAAAGAATGCATATTAGCTATGTATAAGAATGCATATAATTATACATAAGAATACATATAAAAGACAAAATAATGCATATAATGATAAAAGTATAAATTTAAGAGGAAGACATAATAAATATATATGCAGCCAACATCAGAAGACATAAAAATAAATATAGCAAATATTGATAGGACTAAAGGGAAGAATATACAGAAGTACAATAATGGTAAGAGACTCCAATATTCCACTTTCAGTAATGACTAGAACATCCAGACAGAAAGTCAATAAAAACAGTTACTTGAATACTACAGACCAAATAGAGCTAAGAGACATATACAAAACAATCTATTCAACTTACATAGGTCAAAAAACAAGTCATAACAAATTTAAGAAGATGGAAAGCACATGAAGTATCTTTTCTGACCACAATAGAATGAATCTAGAAATCAATTACAGAAGCAAAACTGGAAAATTCAAAAATATGTGGAAACTAAAACATACTCTTGTACAACCAACCAGTCAAGGGGGAAATCAAAAGGGAAATTGGAAAATATCTTGAGATAAATTAAAATAGATTTACAATACGTCAAGTCATATGGGATGCAGCAAAAGCAGTATTAAGAAGGGATTTTACAGCAATGAAGGCCTGCATTACAAAGGAAGAATTTCAGTTGAACATCTTAACTTTACACCTCAAGAAACTAGAAAAAGAAGAACATATTAAGCCTAAAGTTGTCAGAGGAAAAACAAATAATGACTAAAGGAGATATAAATGAAACGAGAATAGAAAAACAACAGAAAAAAATTAAAATAACAGTTGATATTTTTAAAAGACCAGGAAAGTTGAAAAAAAGAAAATTGACAAACCTTAAGCTAGATTAACTAAAACAGGGAAGATACAAATAAATAAAATAAAAAATTAGATACAAGACATTACAAATGATACCACTGAAATAAAAATGATGAGAAGATACTGCTATCAATCATTATATGCCAAAAATTGGATAACTGAGGAGAAATGGATAACTTCCTAGAAACAGACAACCCACCAAGACCGAGTCATGAAGAAATATTATATCTGAGCCATCAAAAATGAGTAATGAGCTGATGTATTAATAACATTTTTATTATTATTTTCTACTATAAAACCCAGGACAAGATGGCTTCACTGGTAAATTCCACCAAATACTTGAAGCATAATTAACACTAATTCTTCTCAAACTCTTCTAAAAAATGAAAGGAGATAGTTTTCACACTCATTTTTTGAGGTCAGCATTACCATGATACCAAAGCAACACAATGATACTACAAAAATAAAAATTACAGCCCAAGACCCCTGATGAACATAGATGCCAAATATTCAACAAAATACTAGCAAACTGAAATTAAAAGCACATTAAAAGGACCATATATCATGATCAAGTGGAATTTCTCCCTGGGATGCAAGACTTCTCAAAACACACAAATCAAAAAATGTGATATACCATATTAACAAAATGAAGGATGAAAATCATATGATCATATCAATAGATGCAGAAAAAGCATTTGACAAAATTCAACAGCATTTCATAATAAAAATCCTCAGGAAACTAGGTTTAAATAGAATTTAACTCAACATAATGGAAGGAATATATGACAAGCTCACAGATACATCACTTTCAGTGGTGAAAAGCTGAAAGCTTTTCCTCTAAGGTCAGGCACTAAAGCAGGATGTCCACACTTGCCACTTTTATTTAATATAGTATTGGGAGTCCTGGCCAAAATAATTAAGGAAGAAAAAAAAAAATAAAAGGCATCCAAATTGGAAAGATGTAAGATTATTTTTGTTGGTAGATGACATGACATTTCTATATGTAGAAAAGCTCTAAAGATGCCAAATAAACTGTTAAAGAATTCAGTAACTTTGCAGGATACAAAATCAACCTACAGAAATCAGTTGCTTTTCTATACATTAACAATAAACTATTCAATAAAGAAAGTAAGAAAATAATCTCACACACAATAGCATCCAAAATAACAAAATACTTAGCAATAAACTTAACCAAGGAGGTAAAAGACTCATACACTGAAAACTATAAAACATTGTTAAAGTAATTAAAGAAGACATAAATAAATGAAAGATATCCCGGGTTCCTGGATTGGAAGCCTTAGTATTTTTTAAAACACTATGCTACTGGCATAAAAACATATATATACACCAATAGAATATAATAAAGAGCCTAGAAATAAATCCACACCTATATAGTCAACAGATCTTTGACAAGGATGCCAAGGATACACAATGGAGAAAGGATTGGTTCTTCAACAAATTGTGCTGGGAAAATTAGATAGCCATATGCCAAAAAAGTTACTGGAGTGTAATATTATATCATACACAAAAGTAAACTCAAAAGGGATTAAAAACTTAAGCATAGAACCAGAGATTATTAAACTCCTAGAAGAAAACAAAGGGGAAAAACTTAGTGCCATTGGTCTTACATGACATCAAAAGCAGAGGTAATAAACATATATATAGACAAGTGGGAATACATCAAACTAAAAAGTTTCTGCACAGCAAAGGAAACAATCATTAGTGATGTGAATAATGTACGCTACAGAATGAAAGAAAATATTTGCAAATTATAGTTGACAAGTGGTGAATATCCCAAATATATAAGGAACTCCTACAACTCAATAGCAAAAAAAAGAAAAAACAATTAAAAATGAGTAAAGTATTTGAATAGACAATTTTCTGAAAAAGACATACAAATAGACAACAAGTATACTAAAAGATGCTTGGCTGGGTGCAGTGGCTCATGCCTGTAATTCCAGCACTTTGGGAGGATGAGGCTGTTGGATCATCTGAGGTCAGGAGTTCAAGAACAACCTGGCCAACATGGTGAAAACCCATCTCTACTAAAAATACAAAATTAGCCGAGTGTGGTGGCGAATGCCTGTGATCCCAGCTGCTTGGGAGGCTGAGGCAGGAGAATCGCTTGAACCTGGGAGGCAAAGCTTGCAGTGAGCCAAGATCATGACATTGCACTCCAGCCTGGGCAACAAGAGCAGAAACCCTGTCTCAAAAAAAAAAAATGCTTAATGCCTGTAATCATCAGAGAAATGCAAGTCAAAACCACAATGAAATATCACTTCACAACTGTTAGAATGACTAGTATGAAAAAACAAAAGATAAGCTTTGGAGAGGATATAGAGATATTGGAATACTTGTACTCTGTTGGTGGGACTGTAAAATGGTACAGCCACTATAGAAAGCAATATGAAGGTTCATTTCTAAAAGTTTAAAATATAACTATAATACTACTTGTGGATATCTACTCAAAAGATTTGAAATCAGTATGTCAATGAGGTTTCTACACTCTCATGCTCATTGAAGCATTATTCCTAATAAAGAAGATATGGAAGTAACCTAAATGTTCATCAATGAGTGAATGGATCAACAAAATGTGTTATTACACTATTGAACATTATTTACTTTCTATGGAGAACAAAATACTCCCATATTGACTGAATATGGATGAACCTTGAAGACATTACGCTATGTGCAATAAGCCAGTCTCAGAAGGACAAGTATTGCATGATTTCACTTAAATGAGGTATCTAAAATAGTCAAACTCATAGAAACAGAGAGTAAAATTGTTGCTGCCAGCACCTGACTGTTCAATGTGTCTGTTTCAGTAAGTTTCAGAGATCTGTTCAGAAAACCCTGTGCCTATAGTTTAACAATACTGTATTGTACACTTAAAAATTTGGTAAAAGGGTAGATCTCATGTTACGTGTTCTTACCACAGTGAAAAAAATAAAATAAAAATCTTTTCCGTAGGTTCTATCACATGCAATGGATGAGAAAAATACAATAAATTGCTATATATTTAAATAGAAGTGAAAATTGTTATAATTTATCATTATATATTGCCAACCTAAAATAACAGAAAACCAACTGGAAGGTTTTCACAATCTACTAAAAGATTTTGGTGTAATGACTATATGCAAGGAAAACTTTGAATAATTAATAACTATAGCTGACTAAAGCCATTCTGTCCAATATGGTATCAGCTAGCCACATGTAACTATTAATCACTCAGTATGTGGCTACTCACAATTAAGATGTGTTCTGACATAAATACTGGATTTTTAAGTTTTAGTAGGAAAAATAATGTAAAATCCCTTATTAATGGTATTTATAAACTACATGTTGAAAATGTCAATATTTTGATATATTGTGTGAAATAAAATTTGTTATGAACAATTTAGAAAAAAGAAGATCAAATATTTAATATAATTATGTGTCCTTAGAATGAGTATGAAGGGGGTCCTTGATGTTTACTGTATGCAGGTGATTTTGCCAAGTTCTTCCTCAGGGCTTCCTGGATACCTTGGTAATTCTGGTCTGTAGTTTGGGTGACAACCACTAGAGGGCAATCATATCCTCTAAAGCACAGTTTTCTTTTAAATACAACTGTTTCTGTATGGAGACACAGATATAAAATTAATCTGCAGAAATAATTGAGTAGACCCACATTTTTTAGTTCAATAACATAAAATGAGGGTTCTTAGGCACCTCGAAGATATTCTATGTTCCGTACACATGCTAGATGCCTGGTCTTTTATTTATTAATCTTCCTACCTCAGAACAAGTGACAAATCCAGAATACCTTTTGTTACTGGCCAGAGATTGCAAAAGTAAACTTGATGTTGTAATATTTGTTAAAATTCAGTTGCAGTATAAAGATTAATCCCTTCAGGTATATATTCCTGTTATTGCTGAGGGCTTAATTTGTGTTTGGCTTCTTAAGTAATACCGAAAGAGCATCTTGTGCTATTCTAGTCTCAATAGGCATAGATCCTATTTTCCCTTTGGAGTTTATTCCACCAAGGGATTCATGTCTCCTTCTTAAATTCAAACTGGGTTTTTCATGCCGGTCAAGTTGGAGTAAAGCCTACTACAGCTTTTCTCTCCCTCTGATTACTAATAAGAAATATGGATTACATATAAAAAGCAACTATCTGAGGACTTTGAAAATTAAAGAATAATAGGGTGTTTGAAGAGAGAAGTTAAAATGTGAAGGACAAGTACTGTGATGCTTTTCTTGTTTGTTTGTTTGTTTGTGTGTGTGTTGCTTTTCTCCTTGATCCCCTAGCTTTGATCCAAGTTGCAGAAATCCACAGACAGAAAACTCCTATAGACAGCTCCTCTTTGTGGCTCAAGGACCAAGGAAAAGGCCCCCTTGACAACTGAGAAGTAGAGAAGAATCTCCCTCCCTCCTTTCCTCCCTTTCTTTCTTTTTTTTCCTTTGACATTATTAAGATGTAGAAAATATTTTCTTCCAAAGGTGCAGCATGAGGGAATTTGGGGAGAGTGGGTGATGAAATTGTGGTTGTAGTTAGGGGCTCTATGCATTGATCAAAACTCAGAAACCAAAAAGTGAAGTTTACTGTATGTAACTTAGAAACTCAATTACTAAAATATCAAACTGTCCCTAGATGGCATGTTGTTTTGAATGGAACATAAGATTTTGAATTGGGAAGTCATAGGTTCAAGTCTAGTTCTGCTACTTACTAGTTTTTGAATTTTGCATAAATCACTTAACCTCCTTGATCCTCAGTTTCCAATCCTGTACCTGATTACATAAGAGTACATATACAAAGAATATATTCCTCTCTCTCTCTCTTTCTCTCTCCATCACAAAGAGAGAAGGAATTCTGCTGCATAGAAGATTAGAAAATCAATCTTTTTCTCTAACCATAACTTTCTCCAATCAGACTTGGCCAACCCTACTAGCTTCTACATCTACCTATTACACAATAGTGACAGAAAATATAGGGGTCCTCAGATCTTCCTCAACCTGCTATGAATATGGCTATTAAATTAAGAACTTAATAGATCTCTTGCTCCTTTTTGATCTCAAAGTGTCTTTTGGAGCTAAATTGGCAAAGAAAAGGCCCTCATTAAAAAAACTAAGTAAATTTAAGGCCAGGCACAGTGGCTCACACCTGTAGTCCCAACACTTTGGGAGGCCAAGGCGGGCAGATCACTTGAGGCCAAGAGTTTGAGACCAGCCTGGTCAACATGGAGAAATCCTGTCTCTACTAAAAGTACAATAATTAGCCAGACATCGTGGTGTGTGCCTGTAGCCCCAACTACTCAAGAGGCTGAGGCAGGAGAATTGCATGAACTTGGGAGGCAGAGGTCACAGTGAGCCGAGATTGTGCCACTGCACTCCAGCCTGGGTAATAGAGTGAGACCTTATCTTAAAAAAAAAAAGAGGAGGCCGGGCACGGTGGCTCACGCCTGTAATCCCAGCACTTTGGGAGGCTGAGGTGGGTGGATCACAAGGTCAGGAGATCAAGCACATCCTGGCTAACACGGTGAAACCCCATCTCTACTAAAAAATACAAAAAATCAACCGGGCGTGGTGGCGGGCGCCTGTAGTCCCAGCTACTCAGGAGGCTGAGGCAGTAGGATGGTGTGAACCCAGAAGGCGGAGCTTGCAGTGAGCCGAGATCGCACCACTGCACTCCAGCCTGGGCGACAGAGCAAGACTCCGTCTCAGAAAAAAGGAAAAAAAATCTAAGTAAATTTAATATTAATATGTGGCTTACACATGTAAGTTTGTGTGAGTAATGAAAGGCTATATAATGCTACACTGACTATATAAAACAACAGATTTATTGTATGCCCTGATAATTGATGATATAATATCATATCATATACTACAAATAACTAACATATTAGAATAAACCAAACATTTAAATGGCAGCTTCTCCACACACATAGGTGGTTGGAGTTAGAAGGGACTTCAATTACTACTGGGTCAGTGCTCAAATAATCCTAAAGAGGTTTTAGTTATGTTTATTTTTTCAGTTTAATTTGACTTGCTTTTAAATGAGAAGTTTAACCTTTCACGAACAAAAGCATGAAAAACTTTGAGGGGGAGGGAAATTACAGTGTTTTAACAGACAGGTTCTTGCTGTATCAATGTAATTAGTTGAGAAATACTTAGATCTTTGGTACACTGATTATTCAAAGATGTTTGACAGCTCTGTGCTGAAGAAAAATAAATTATATAAAGATTGTAAAAGTTCAAAGGCATATCGAAACTGCTTTTGATTCAGACACAGACAACTTTTGGTCACTGCCTTTTTCTAAACTATTCTCTAGACTTGAACACGAATAAGAATAGTTTGTGTAATTTCATCTCTTCTTTGAATTCAGAATACCACTTTGTTGTGCATAATTTTATGCCAATAATTTCCGTTGCAAAACAAAAAAACATACTGTATTATTTTGATCCAAGAAAATATCCATTAGCTTTCTCCTATTCAGTAATTATGGAATGATGCATTTTCTATGAAATAACATGTTCTCTGAGGAAGGTACTCACGGGCAAAGAGAGACTCCAGAGGGGAATCACAGCCCAATATGCATATTCTAACCCTTTCTGGAATGCTGAATTTAAGCTGTCACTGTAAAACAACGATATCACTTTTTTTCTTCATTCTGCCCAGGAAAATATTCTGTGGTTGGCACTTGATTTAATTTCATAATTCTAAAACTATCTTATAAAAGTTGAAGAGCTAATTGAAGGGAATTCCTTCAGAGTTGACTATATGAATTAATATCATTTGGCTGTGTCCCCACCCAAATCTCACCTTGAATTGTAATAATCCCCACATGTCAATGGTGGGGCCAGGTGGAGATAATTCAGTCTTGAGGGCGGTTTCCCCCATACTGTTCTCATGGTAGTGAATAAGTCATATGAGATCTGACAGTTGTATAAATGGGAATTTCCTTGCACAAGCTCTCTTGTTTGCTGCCATGTTAGACATGACTTTGCTCCTCATTTGCCTTCCTCCATGACTGTAAGGCCTCTCCACCCATGTGGAACTGTGAGTCCATTAAACCTCTTTCCTTAATAAATTACCCAGTCTCAGGTATGATTTTATTAGCCGTGTGAGAACAGACTAATACAGTAAATGGGTACTGGTAGAGTGGGGTACTGCTGTAAAGATACCCAAATATGCGGAAGCGACTTTGGAACTGGGTAACAGGCAGTTACCCAGGTTGAAACAGGTTGAAACAGTTTGGAGGGCTCAGGAGAAGATAGGACAATGTGTGAAAGTTTGGAATTTCCTAGAGACTTCGAGCGCTATGAAGACAGGAAGATGTGGGAATATTTGGAACTTCCTAGGGATTTGCTGAATATGGATTAGACCAAAAAGCTTATATGGATAATAAGGTCCAGGCTGACATGGTCTCACATGGAGATGAGAAACCAGTTGGAAACTGGAGCAAAGGTGAATCTTGTTGTGCTTTAGCAAAGAGATGATGGCTTTTTGCCCCTGACCTAGGATATGTAGAACTTTGAACTTGAGGAGATTTGGGGTATCTGGTAGAAGAAATTTCTAACTGCCAAAGTGTTCAAGAGGAAGGAGAGCATAGAAGTTTGAAAAATTATGTGATATAAAAGAAAAACCCATTTTCTGGGGATAAATTCAAGCTGGCTACAGAGATTTGCATAAGTAACGAGGACCCAAATGTTACTCACCAAGAAAATGGGAAAAATGTCTCCAGGGCATGTCTCAGACCTTCATGGCAGTCCCTCCCATCACAGCCCCAGAGGCCTAGGAGAGATAAATGGTTTTGTGGGCCAGGTCCAGGGCCACCCTGCTGTCTGCAGCCTCTGGCCTTGGTGCCCTGCATTCAAGCTGCTCCAGCTATGGCTAAAAGGGGCCAAGGTACAGCTCAGGCTATTGCGTCAGAGGGTGCAAGCCCCAAGCCTTGGCAGCTTCCACGTTGTGTTGAGCCTGTGGGTGCACAGAAGTCAAGAATTGAGGTGTGGGAACCTCTGCCTAGATTTCAAAGAATGTAAGGAAACACCTGGATGTCCAGACAGAAGTTTGCTGCAGGGACAATGCCCTCATGGAGAACCTCTGCTAGGGCAGTGTGGAAGGGAAATGTGGGGTTGAAGCCTCCACACAGAGTCCCCACTGGGGCACTACCTAGTGGAGCTGTGAGAAGATGGCCATCATCCTCCACACACCCCAGAATGGTAGATCCACTGACAGCTTGCGCCATGCACCTTGAAAAGCCACAGACAGTCAACACCAGCCTGTGAAAGTGGCTGAGATGGAGGCTGTACTTTGAAAAGCCACAGGGGTGAAGCTGCCGAAGATCACGTGAACCCACCACTTGCATCAGCGTGACCTGGATGTGAGACATGGAGTCAAAGGAGATCATTCTGAAGCTTTAAGATTTGACTGCCCCACTGGATCTCAGACTTGCAGGGGACCTGCAGCCCCTTTGTTCTGGCCAATTTTTCCCATTTGGAACAGGCGTATTTACCTAATGCCTGTATCTCATTGAATCTAGGAAGTAAGTAACTTGCTTTTGATTTTACAGGCCGATAGTCACAAGGGACTTGTCTTTTCTCAGATAAGACCCTGGACTGTGGACTTATGAGTCAATGCTGAAATGAGTTAAGACTTTGGGGTACTGTTGGGAATGCATGATTGGTTTTGATATGTGAGGACATGAGATTTGGGAGGGGCAGGGGTGGAATGATATGGTTTGGCTGTGTCTCCATCCAAATATCACCCTGAATTGTAATAATCCCTATGTGTCAAGGGTGGGGCCAGGTGGAGATAATTGAATCATGGGAGCAGTTTACCCCATACTGTTCTCATAGTAGTGAATAAGTCTCACAAGATCTCTTGGTTTTATAGATGGGAGATCCCCTGCAGAGGCTCTCTTGCCTGCCTCCACATAAGACATGACTTTGCTCCTTATTTGCCTTCCACCATGATTGAGAAGCCTCCCCAGCCATGTGGAACTGTGAGTCCATTAAACCTCTTTCCTTAATAAATTATCCAGTCTCAGGTATGTCTCTATTAGCTGTGTGAGAACAGAGTAATACATGAATGATGAGAATACTTTTCCTGCAAGGCTGTCTACAAGAACATACTGATAAGATGGTGACAAAATCGTTCAGCCACAGTGACTAGTGAAAAGAGCTGAATCAGCGAAGCTGACTATGCTATGGTCCATTTGAATGGCCAGCCTTAAGTTCTAGAGTAGAATCATAGACTCTTCAAGGTGGAAGGGATCATAGATGCCATCTTTAATTCAATCTTCCTTCCAATTCAGAAGTCTCTCAAATGGCTGGCTCATTGGTATCCAGCCTCTGCTTCACCACTCTTGGTAATGAGGAAACACACTGACTCAATTCTTTTTGAGGCACAGAGGTTCCATAATAATATTTGACTAACTTATACCCTAATCATTATTACAAGAAAAGAACTCAATTCCCAAACCTGAATCCAGCAAGAAAGGCAGTCTGCCATTATACAAGTAGCACATTGAAAGATTAAAATGGATATGGATTTAGGAAGATGGAATAAATTATTGTAAATGAATATGGTGCTATAGTTAATGATAAAATGATGTGTGCTAAATACTTTATGTGATATTTAAATTTTACCCACATTTTGATAATAAACTAAATGTGAAGAGGTTGTGACTTAATTTTTAAATTATTCAGTTTGTATTTCTAGGGTAATTTTGTTGATTATTTGCAACCGATATTTATTGCATTCCACTAAGGCTGTGGAATATGTTGAGTACTGATTGAATGTTTATCACTGGTTATTGAGGGGAACATAATTTAAATAACTCCAAATATAATACTGCTCAAAGCTAGATGACATTCAAATTTACAAATCTTATCATACACATATATTTTGACAAACATGACTTAAACCAGGTCCATATAAAATGACCTGGCATAAGCCAAAGAAAATGTTTAAATATTTGGAATGGCTTGCATGATATTTGTTTCCAGTATCTTTTGCATACATTACAGTCTGAGAAGAATAATTTGAAAAGTATGATGAGTGACGATCTCAGTAGGACAAGAAGACATATAGATGTATTGGAAGCCCCAAGGTAAAAGTGTTGTTTAAATGACCAAGTCTCTCCCTGATGATACGTCTATTAAAAGGGCAGAACTTCAAGACGCAACAAAAGTTTTAAGTGAAAACATAGCACTTTCACTGGTAGGGTCTCTGTATTAGTTCATATTGATGCAAACTTAGTGGCTTGAAATAACACAAATTTATTATCTTATACTTAAGGAGGTCAGAAATCTCAAACGGATCAGCAGGGCTGTGTTCTTTCTTAGGGTCTAGGGGACAATCCATTTCTTTGCCTTTTCCAAATGCTAAAGAGTACCTACATTCCTTGGCCCATGGCCCCTTCCTCTGTATTCAAAGCCAGTAGCATCTTCAAATTATTCTCTCTCACTCTTTCCCTTTTTCCTGTTTCTTTTCTTCTTTCTCCTCTCTCCCTTTCTCCTCTCTCTTTCTCTCACATATACACATGTCTCTGCTTCTATCACCCTATCTCCTACTCTGACTCTGAGCCTCCTGCCTTCACCTTATAAGGATTATTGTGATTACATGTGGCCCATCTGGATAATCCAAGACACTCTCCTTATCTCAAGATTGTTAACATTAAACACATCTGCAATGTCGTTTTTACCACATAAGCATACATATTCAAAAGTTATGGGGATTAGGACATGGACATCTTTGGGAGGCCATTATTCTGTGTACCATGTTATCTATGTGCCTGAATGTGGGGGTATGGTCTACATGACCTAAATTTAATAGTTATGTAGTTAAAAAATATCCTGTTCCCCTAAAGTAAAGAAAGTTGTAAAGTGTTTATATATTTATTTTAGGTCAAAAATTTTAAAGTAAAATATTATGATAATAATTAAGTGAGTTAGTGATAATTATGTCCTTATGTGTTGGTAAGAATAGTCTTACTAAAAATGTCTAAGTTAGAAATTCCAAAAAAATCTTACAAAGTCATTCTGTTATTGATTTTCTTGTTCAGTTGTTTGAACCATGCTCCACATATCATCCATTTTCTTTTTTTTCTTTTTTCTTTTTTTTTTTTTTTTGAGACAGAGTCTCACTCTGTTGCCCAGCTGGAGTGCGGTGGCGCAATCTCAGCTCACTGCAAGCTCCGCCTCCCAGGGTTAAGGATTCTCCTACCTCAGCCTCCTGAGTAGCTGGGATTACAGACGCGCAACACCATGTCCGGCTAATTTTTTACTTTTAGTAGAGACGGGGTTTCACCACGCTGGCCAGGCTCGTCTCAAACTCATGACCTCATGATCTGCCCGCCTTGGCCTCCCAAAGTGCCTAGATTACAGGCGTGAGCCACTGTGCCCAGCAACATCACTCATTTTCTATATACTATGCCCCAAGTTAGTACAACATTGACAAATGTTTGAACAATAATCATTTGTTTCAATACATATAGATTTAAAATATAATGATACTGCTTCTATTAGGTTGGATATTCCTTGAATAATAAATATTTTTTCTGTCAGTGTTGTTTCTAACTATGCAAATGATATGCTTTTGATGTTTAACTGGTCTTGTACGTTTTATTTGTTCACCATATGGTTTTTTAGATAACTGTAGTCTAATCGGTTTGAATCAAGCAACTGACACAAATATGCAAATATAGTCAGAATACAAAATATTTCTATCATAGTTCCCTTTTGCACTATTGTTGAAATATGAATGCTTAAAAATAGTTCCGTAGAGCTAGTCTATTTGAATAGTTTGTAATTACATTCATTATCAATTGTCTACATTCAGGAGTATGATGCTAACAAGGAAAAATGACTGACCAAATGCATTTATTTAATGTAGTACCAACTCTAGAAGAACACTATGCTTGTGATTATTTGTATTCAGTTAGCACAAAATCAGCATATTTCTCAGTAAAACTGCTGTTAAGAATATACTGTTGTATGACAAAATTCAATGCTTTTAGGCTAATGTTAGATTACTTACTTGGTAAAGTTGCTATTTTTTAAAGGAATATTTATTATAGAAAAAAATTGTCTTTCTTTCCTTTATGCAGCTTCTTACCATTTGGTTTTTACAGAAAGCCAAGTGGAGTTTCTTTGATTAAGATCTCTAGCTGGTTACATCCCTCTGTTATTTGCCATCATCCTTTTTTCCTTCTGACCTTCCACAAGCTGTTCCTATTAAATCTGAGGTGGACCATGTCATCAGTGAGCATATTTTCATTTGAATGATTGCCAGGATAGCTTTCTGCTGTTCCTTTCTATTAGCTCAAAAGTATTGATGAGTCTATACTATCCTCCACTTAGCATTTAGTTTCAAACAGTTACCAAAGCCTTTCATAAAAGCCGAGTCACCCCTAATTATTCCCTACTCTATGTATCAACGTTTCCTTTCTCACTGCGGACACTACCTATCATGATTATCTATTTTTATACTAATCCCAAAGTCATTTTTTCCCATGAATATAAATTATAAACCTCCACAAGACCGAATATTTGAAGAAGATGAAGTACATTTTCTAATTCATCTATCTCCCCATAGTACGTAGCATTAGGCTTTACATAAAATAACTCAACAAATGCTGATGACTGTCAGCCCATGTATAATCACAGCATATTGTGAAATAATGCATTCTCTAGGCCAATTTTCTCTAGCATATACTTAGCCTCTTAGTTTTAGGAGGGTAAATATAAATTACTCAGGTCACTGAGATGCTTCTGAGAAAGCATCCTTTATAGTCAGTTAATTATCACCTTAATAATAGTTTGCAATTATTGGACTGTGTCCAGAATTTAAAAATGACAAATTAGAACATATGAAGTCTTGTTGCGCTGATTTTCCCCCTTCAGGTTGATCAGCTTATAAAGCTAACTATAAATTAGGTACTTTTCTCTTTGAAAGAAGCCTATGTCCAAGGAGAGTTCAGTGGATCTGTGCCTAATTTGAAACTGATCCAACAATAAAACACAAAGATAAGCAGAGACTGAAAACAATTCAACCAAATACATTGCTTTGTGTTAATCACTTTCCATTTTTAAATAATCCAGGAGGAATAATGGTAACATTACCTTGATATTCTTACTTGTATTATATATCAAATATCAGACAATCTGAAGTACAGAAACTATGCCACTATTAAGCTCTCGTTGCTTTTTTCTTTCTTTTTTGAGGAAAGTAAACTATTCTTTATTTAAGAAGTGATTCATCAGCCAGTATTTTTCTTAGCACTCAATCACGTCTAATTTTACTTTCTTATCCAGGCATTTTCCCCTAAGGCTGGTGATTCTTTCAATAACAAGAGTTTAATGTTCAAGATAAAAAAACAGGGATATTAGTAAAGGCTTCTAAAGAGTGAGATTTCTTTTTATCCTTGTACTTGGAATATTGTTATTATGATGATTTGACTTTTTCAATAACTTATTTATTCTTTTCACTGAAGTCAGCATTATCCCACCTATTCACTCTCAAATAATTATGTATACATGGAACTGTGGACATGCACATTTTAGTATATGTTTGGGATAATTGCTGTGTTTGAATTGGTTGAGAATCAGACCACTAAGATCTGAATTAATGCTATTTGACATAGAAACCAGATGGAGGAATGGGCAAAGGTTGTGTGTAATGACCCCACTATATAGGAGACAAATTATCTTTTGCCAAGATGTACTCTCAGTTCTCACTAGGGAATCTTATTCACTTCTGTATCTTCATGTGCCATCTGAGCCCTGTCCATCTGTGATTTACCTTCAGGCCAAAAATCACTTGTGTTTTTGATCCTAATGAAAAATAACACTCAAAACATATAGATTATTGCTTCCTCTAGCCCATATTTTCATACTAAGTCTATTTTGTGTCAATAGTCTACTCTGTAGCACTTTGAATTAGAAAAGAATAAAGAATCCATCCAAACATTTCCCAACCAAGAAGAAACCATTGCCTTCATGGCAGATAATATTTAGCATTACATGACTTGCAGTGACACTGAGGTATATCATGCATGATCCCTACTTGCTCACAAACATGGCACATAAAGGCATCCATATGGACCATGACTAATTGGCATGAACTCTAAACTGTTGTGTGTAGCCAACTGAAAAGGAAAACAATAGACAGTGAAAACGATTATGAAAGTTAAAAGTCCCATTATAAATGCAATACTAGTATTGTATTTACTGATGTACCGATCAAATATAACTATTTGTAAGACATAAGATACTTAACATCCAGTAGGTATTCAGTACTTATAGAAAGTTTCTGCTTCTACAATTAACCAGATTTATGGTGCATTATTATTATCATTATTATTACTATTGTTATATTTTAGTGCCATATATTGGTTCATCACAAAGCATTGGTCAAATCCTGGGCAGGGAACTGGTTTACTCATGTTACCCTAGTGAGCACTATTTTATGTGCATCCCTTCTGAAGCCATGTTATCAAAGAGGACAGCTTTCCCACATGATGAAGGAATATTCCTTAATAAATAGTATACAAATAGCTCTACTCTCCAACTAGAGTCACATTTAGTAAACATTACTAGAGTTCTTCAAACGAAACTTACTAGGTAATCTCAGTTCCTTACAGAGGGTTGATCACATCCCAAGTGAAGTGTAGTCATCAGGTAATCCTACCACTTTTCACCACCTCTATTCTTACGGCTTGATTCCAAAAAAGTCATCTCTTCTCACCTAGATTATCACAATAGTCTCCTAACTCATTTCAGAAACTTTTTCAATAGTCTCTTTCAGTCTATTATCAATATAACAACCTGCATCATTACCCTGCTCAAAATTTTGTAATAGCTTCTGCTCTTACTCAGAATATAATACAAATCCATACATTGTCCATGAAGGCCCAACTTAACTTACTGCTCCCTCATTTTCTTACTGACTTTAACTGCTACTCTACCTCTCATTCACCTTGCCACAGACATACTGCCCACTTGTTATTCCTGGAAATTACTGTAATTTTGCCTCAATTTTTGTGCACTGTTTCCTTTGCATGAAATGTTCCTCCCTTAAATGTATACAAGACTCCATACCTCACTTCTTTCAAGTCTTTACTCAAATTTCAGTTTTTCAGAAAGGCTGTTCATGGCCAACCTAACTAAAATGCAACTACTCATTCATATCCCATTTTTCCACTTTTTTCTGATCACTTATTGTCTATTATACTATATATACTTACTAATTTTTATCTTTCACTTTCTACATCTTCCATTGCAATTTAAGATTCACAAGTACAATTCTTATATATTTTATTTATAACTAACTCCCTAGTTAGTGCCTAGAATATTGACGGGTCTGTAAGAGTATAGAAAGACACTAATCCAAGCATGTTCTGGCATGTTTTGTAGGTAAAAATAAAGTAGAAAAAGTTTTAAATGTAAAGTTGAAGTGATTCTTTATTTTATTTTACCATATAGATTACCTTAAGCCAGCAAAAACGACATACATTCAACCAGCTATTATGCCTGATAATGCTGCTATTGTTCCTTCTTACCCATATCGTCATTCACTTATGCCTCTAGTGAAGTATTCCTCAAAGTAATACAAAACAGAAAATGTGTGTGTTCTCAGCTCATCAATTAAAAACAGTCATGCTTGGTGCAGTGGCTCATGTCTGCAATCTCAACACTTGGGGAGGTTGAGGTGGGAAGGATTCCTTGAGCCCAGGAATTAAAAACCAACCTGGTCAACACAGTCAGACACCATGTCTACAAAAATAAAATAATTTTTTAAAAGCCTGGTATGGTGGCATGTACCTATAGTCCCAGCTACTTGGGAGGCTAAGATAGGAAAATCACTTGAGCCCGGGAGGTGGAGGCTGTGGTGAGCCATGATTGTGTGACTGTACTCCAGCCTGGATGACAGAGCCTGTCTCAAATAAAAGTCATATAATAAAACAAACTTGGCTTATTCAAAATAGCCTTATTATGGATGGATAGTAGGGAGGTGGTAGGGAGTGCAAGCCTAGAGAGATCTTTTACTAGGCTGTCATCACTGAAAAAATTATGGTAAATGGAAAATCATGGAGAATCATTGATTTAATTCAGTGTTTTATTGTGTTTCAGCCAATGGAAATAGAGAAACAGATTCTTATCACAAAGAAAATTTTAATAACTTTATAGTTTTTGAGAATCAAATTACTTATTAGACTAACTACAGTATGATTTGCATATTTTTCCATTTATACTGTTAGTGGACCAATATTTGTACAAATAAATTGATCCTCCTAAGGTAGAAATTGTTAAAATTTAGAGCTCTGTATTAAAGTTATTGAAAATATTGAAAAGTGACCCTGTTGAATTGCCTAGTTAATGTAAAAATGAACATTCTATACAAACAAGAAAAGAAGTCAGATATTGTGCTTTGTTGACTTTCAGAATCTAATTAATCTCTTAGTAGTGGGGATTTGGTATAACATAAAAGTTTATTCTGCCTTTTGACATGTTGATACAGAGGTTTTACTATCAGGTTCCAAGAAATTTGTCAAGCTCCAGCATATTTGCCCCCCTTTCCTATATCATGCAGAGAGAGAAAAATGGAACTGCTAGCCAAAAAGCATTCATACATTCTCTTAAATTGTTCTGCATGGCCACTTTTTCAGGAACAGGAAACCTGGAAAAAATAGTGCAGTATAACTGGAAAGTCTTCAGATTTAATGGAAATTTTCTTTGTTCTTATAGTGAGTGATATGGTTTGGTTGTGTCCCCACCGATGAGAATCTCACCTTGAATTCTAATAATCTCCACCTGTCAAGGGTGGGGCCAAGTGGAGATAATTCAATCATATGGGCTGTTTTCCCCATACTGTTTTCATGATAGTGAAAAACAGTCTCATGAGCTCTGATGGTTTTATAAAGGGGAGCTCTCTTGCCTGCCACTATGTAAGACATTCCTTTGCCTCTCTTTTGCCTTCCACCATAATTATGAGGCCTCCCTAGCCATGTGGAACTGTGAGTCCATTAAACCTCTTTCCTTTATAAATTACCCAGTCTCAGTTATGTCTCTATTAGCAGCCTGAGAACAGACTAATACAATGAGTCTGGTTTAAAATTAGGCACATAGACAAATAGCTTTCAGATTGTGAGCTATTCAAGGACAACTTATAAATCCAATCAATATACATGCCCACAAAGGTCAGAATTTAAAACTTCTTGATTTAGGGGTTTGAGTGTGCAATTATTGAAAGTGCAGTGAACTCCTTGGTGTGGAAATACTTTCTTTTCATTCAGATAGCAAACCATAAGAGATAATATTAGCTTGAAATTAAAGGGGGAATTCCTCAAAGGAAAATGATCATGCACTGGGTGAGTTTAATCTCTCTGTGATATGAGTTCACCAGGAATTTGTAGAGCTAGGTGATATGCATTAAGTATTTTAAATAGCTCTAAAGTGTTTGTTTTGTCTCATCATTTAAATCTAGCTACTTCCAAAGAGGAACAGAGAGAAAATATTCCATTTTAATAATACACATACAGAACACATGTCTTAGGATAAATATCAGATGAAAGTTTGGAGGCTATAGAAAGAAAAGGGAGAGATAATAATGTGTAGGGTTATGGATAATTTTTACTGTGTAATATGCAGATATAATATTTTTAAAGCCATTTCTTTTATTTATCCTGGATAAAAGCACATGTCATAGAAAGGAGTGGTGGCTGTTTGAGGAGCAGGTCAGGGGTAGATAAAGTAGAGAAGTCAAATATGTTCCCTCATTTCTTGGGCTGCCTTTTCATTATGTTGATTTTTTTCCTTTTCTGTGCAGAATCATTTTAGTTTAATGTAGCCCTACTTGTTTATTTTTGCTTTGGTTTCCTATGCTTTTGGTATCTTCCAAAAATTTATTGTCAAGACCAGTGTTCAAGGAGCTTTATCCCTATGTTTTCTTCTAGGAGTTTTAAGGTTTCAGATCTTACATTTAAGTCTTTAATCAAATTTGAGTTAATTTTTTATATGGTTTAGGAGGAGGGTCTGATTTAATTCTTCTCCACGGGTAGGTCTCATTTTCTAATACAGTTTATTGAAAAAACCATCCTTTCTCCATTGTGTATTCTTGGCACTCCTATCAAAGATTGGTTGACTATATATGTATGGATTTATTTCTGGGGGTTATATTGTGTTCCATTGATCTATGTGTTAGTTTTTATACCAGTGCCACACTGTTTTGATTATTATGGCTTTGTAATATAGTTTGAAATAAGGACATGTGATGCCTCCATTTTAGTTTTCCTTTCTCAAGATTGCTTTAGCTATTTGGGGTCCCTTGTGGTTGCATATGAATTTTGGGATTTTTTTTTTCTATTTCTATGGAAAATACCACTGGAATTTTGGTAGGAATTGCACTGAATCTGTAGATCTCTTTGAGTTGTGTGGATATTTTAATAATATTAAGTCTTCCAACCTATGAACATGGGGTGTCTTTCCATTTATTTGTATCATCTTCAATTTCTTTCACTAATGTTGTACAGTTTTCAGTGTACAGATCTTTCACACCATTGATCAAATTTATTCCTAATTATTCTATTATTTTCATGCTATTGTAAATGGAATTATATTTTTAACAGTTTTCATAGTTCATTGTTAGTGTATAAAAACACAACTTACTTTTGTATTGTGATTTTGTATCCTGAAACTTTAGTGAATTAATTTCCTAGTTCTAACAGTTTTAGGTAGAGTCTTTAGGGTTTTCTACATATAAGATTATGATATCTGCAACAGAGACAATTTAACTTCTTTCTTTTCTATTTTGGTGCCATTTTTGTTTAATTGCTGTGGCTGGGACTTCTAGTACTATGTTGAATAGAAGTGGCAAAAGTGGTTCAGAGATAGATTTTTAACATCTATATGTGATATTTATTCACAGGAACAATAGCATATTCATCTCTCCTAAATTCAGACACTGGACTTCTTAGTGTTGGCTATAGAAAGATATTATTGTTGACTATATTTAAAATAGAATTTATCAATAAATACCTAAAATGTATTAACATTTTGTTAATTGCTATTAAGAGCTGCTGAAATGCCATAACTTATATTGTGTCTAGCTGTTTTCAATGTAATTTTGCTTTAATTATATTTTTTTAATTGTTCAGACAATTGTGGTAATAGCGTGTGTGTAATTTTATTTACTGTATTTTTCACATAACATGCATTCCTTATAGTTTTAAATATTCTATATGAATTAATTTAATAGCTACAAAATATTCTGAAATTTATCTTAGCTATTTTCCAGTTGTTAAAAACTTGGATTCTTTCCTCATATTCTTGAATATAATATTTCTGTAATGAAGATATTTACGTTTAAAGTTTTGTTCCATATTTGGGAATACTTTCTTAGTATAAATACATAGAATTAAAACGAATGGATTTGCAACTTCAGGTCTTGTGGAAAGCGTATGCCAAGAGGGAGTTAGAAATGCAAGAGATTTATTGAGAAAAATACTTGTGAAATCATAGAGGGCACAGAAGTAGGCAGGGAGAGATCCAGATCACAATGTACATAAGACACTTGTGAAAGAGAGGAAAGGAAAAGTAATTATTATGAAAGATTCTCAAACTGTCATGAAGCTTGGAGAAAGTCTTCACTAGCCCAAAAGAAAGGAGCTCTGGTTATTGTATATTAAGTGTCCCATGTTCTGCAGAAATGCCTAAGCTTTGGTAGCCCTACCATGCTCAGTCAGCTGCCAGGGAAGAGCATGGCTTTGGAGGAAATGTTGCAACAAATAATGAAGGTACTATATCTAGTGAGTGTCAGCTAATTGCATTCCTCCCGCTGAGCTGCAAGTGATTTCTTGACTCTCCACAGCTATTCCAGCAAATATGGACATTTTTAACAATAATGTAGTATCAAGTTATTTTCTGAAAGGTCTATAAAAATTTACACTCTACTACCCATGTTCTGTCACCAGCTTTTACTGCCATTATTGGTAGTAATTATTAGAACTTTGAAAGTTAAAATTGCTATTCAACTGTTACTTTCGTTTGTATTTTCTGATTAGTAATGATGTGATTTTTCCCATTGGTTTGTTAACCAGTTATTGTTCCTTTCTGTTAATTTATTCCTAACAGAGACTGAATGTTATTATATATTTATATATGGTATAAATAGTTTTCTTATTGTTTGCTTTTACTTTTTAATTATTTTAATTCGTTAAAGCTATACCTTTTAATTTTTAGCGATTTTTGCCTGTCACATTAATATGTGAAAATACTCCATAGATTTGAAAACCATTTCTTTATCTTTTTTCTATTTATTAAATTCTTATGTCAGAATGCTATATAAGAATTTATATTGATGTGCTATGACAATGTAAATTTAATGTATCCTAAATTGACAATGTTCTCAATATCAATTACTGAATAAACTTTACTTTCTCTACTGATTTTTTATAATAGCATCAATAATTTTAGATTCCCATGAAAATCTATTATCCATATCTTGAAACCACAATGGGTGTCACTGATATTTTCACCTATGCAGTATGGCTACGGACAATTGTATTTCACTATTTAATTTGTATGGTCCTGCCTGCTAGTGACTCTAAGCATCTTTTCATTTACTTCTTCATTCATTCCGGAAATATTTATTAACTCAGCAAAAACGAAATTGACAACGATCCCTTGATTTTTGTATAGAATAGTTATATTTATTAACCAGTTTGTCTCTTATGAATTAATCATTCACATATTTGAAATTGTTCTCTACTTTTTTCATTTTTTCCATTTGTTGGATTTTCTTTGTATTCTAGAAACATCGCCCTTTCCACATATAATGCAGGGTTAGTATTTTCTCCCAGCTTTTGACATAAAAAAGTTTTAAAATTTTAGGTAGGCAAATCTGTTGATCTTTGTTATATTTCATTCTGCCATATTATTTTAATAACATAGGATAGTGTATTATAATATGACACGATATGACACAAATGATACAATATGATATATGATATTGAACAATAATATAATGAACATCTGTGAATCCTCCTCTCAACTCAAAAGCTAGAACCCTTTTTCTCTCAAGATGGTAGATTAGAGGCATTGCTAGCATATCTCTCCCACTTGGAAGGACAAAATAGTGTGTACAGGAAAACTGAAAGGAACCTATGGACCCTTTGAAGGAGTCGAGTATAGAGCTGTGAGTCCCCAGAGTATGAGAGGAGAGTTTGCCTTGAGGATACACACTCCCACTGGGGACCCTGAAAGTCCAGGCCATGGGGGAAGGCCCTAACCCCACCCAGCACAGGAAGTGACTTGGGGAGTGTTGTGGAATATAAAAGTAGAAGCAGCATTGGTAGACCCTTGCATGTACTTCCAGACTCCAGTGCGAACCTAGGGCAGCCATTCCTTACTGCTCTTCACAGGTAACCCAGCATAGGACAGCCAAAATCTTCAGGCAGTGGTCACAAGTTGAAAGACGCCCCCAGAGGGGGTTTCCTGATATAACCATGGGTGGGGACGAACTCCTTCAGCCAGGGCCAGGGTAAGGGAGAGTGAAAAGTGGGCTGTAAATGCAGGTGTCGTGAGTGCAGGAACCACAGGTGCAATAGCCTAGTGCTTGGCTTTGCAGTGGGTGGGGAGGGGAGTGGTCTGAAGACCAAGGCTGCTGTCTCCATGGGGAAAGCCTATGGCTCCAGGGAGTTGCGAGTTCTGATTACAGGCTGGCTGGAATTCAACTCGCTGCTGTTAGTGAAACACTGTAGGAGTGAATCTGCCCTAGCAAGGGCATTGGGAATGGTGTGGGGCTTACCACCTGCTACTCCTCACTCCCTGCACAAACACTTCTGTGCAGCAGAGACAGCAATGCTCCCCAGTGGACTATAACCAGTGGTCTGAGACACATTCCCATCCCTCGACGCTGACAGAGGCTGCTACTTGTCCTGCACATGAAGCCAAGAGTGCAAACCTGCCTGACCCAGCCCCTACCTGGCTTTGCCACTTCACTCACCCTGGTGGCTTAAAGAAAAGGACAGAATCTCTTGGGAGCTACACGGTCCCACCCGATGCCTGAGAAACCAGAGTATCATCCCTGGGCAACAGAAGACAAGTAAAAATCCCACTGCTACTACCACAGCTGGTGCTCCTTTGCAAGTGCTACTTTCTGGCTGGAGGCCAACCAATACAGTCCATTACAGCATCTCCTGGTAGAATAACACTGCACCCAGGAAGGAGAAAATGGCTGTGTGATAGCTATCACCCCTTCCTGCACCATGCTGGCTAACTTGCTATTGGTCTGCCAAGGCAAGACTAAGCAAAAAGAACAAATCTGGAGGCATCACATTACCTGACTTCAAACTATACTCTAAGGCTATAGTCACCAAAATAGCATGGTATTTGTTTTTTAAAAAGGCACATAGACCAATGGAACAGAATAGAGAACCCTGAAATGAAGCCAAATACTTACAGCCAACTGATCTTTGACAAAGCACACAAAAACATAAAGTGGGGAAAGGACACCCTATTCAACAAATGGTGCTGTGGTAATTGGTAAGCCACATGTAGGAGAATGAAAGTGGATCCTCATCTCTCACGTTATACAAAAATCAACTGGATTAATCAGACTTAAATCTAAGATCAAAAATCATAAACATTCTAGAAGAAAACCTTGGATAAACTCTTCTGAACATTGGCCTAGGCAAATAATTCATGACTAAGGCCCCAAAAGCAACTGCAACAAAAACAAAAATAAATAAATGGGACTTAATTAAACTAAAAAGTTTCTGCACAGCAGAAGAAATAATCAGCAGAGTCAACAGACTCCCAAAGAATGAGAGAAAATATTTACAAACTGTACATCTGAAAGAAGACTAGAATCCAGAATCTACAAGAAACAAACAAATCATCAAGACAAAAACAAATAACCCTATCCAAAAGTGGGCAAGGGACATGAATAGACATTTCCCTAAAGGAGATATACAAATGGCCAACAAACATATGAAAAAATGCTCAACATCACAAATCATTGGGAAAATGCAAATTGAAACCACAAGGAGACACCACCTTACTCCTACAAGAATGGGCACTATTAAAAATTCATAAAACATTAGATGTTGGCTCGGATGTGGGAAAAATTGAATGCTTATACACTGCTTGTTTGAATGCAAATTTGTACAACTTCTATGCAAAACAGTATGTAGATCCCTTAAAGAGCGAAAAGTAGATTTACCATTTGTATTACTCAGGGCTCTCTGGAAGGACAGAACTAATGGAGTTTATTAAGTATTAACTCACAGGATCACAATGTCTCACAATAAGCCCTCTGCAGGCTAAAAAAAGGAGAGCCAGTCCAAGTTCCAAAACTGAAGAACTTGGAGCCGGATGTTCGAGGGCAGGAAGCACCCAGCATGGGAGAAAGATGTAAGCTGGGAGGCTAGGCCAGTCTCTCTCTTCACATTTTTCTGCCTGCTTTATATTCTAACCATGTTGGCAGCTGATTAGATGGTGCCCACCCAGATTAAGGGTGGGTTTGCCTTTCCCAGCCCACTGACTCAAATGTTAATCTCCTATGGCCACACTCTCATTGACACACCCAGGATCAATCCCCTGTATCCTTCAATCCAATCAAGTTGACAGTTGGTATTAATCACCACACCATTTGATTGAGCAATCCCACTACCTGGTACCTACCCAAAGGAAAATAAGTCATTATGTGAAAAAGACACCTGTGCATTTATGTTTATAGCAGCAAAATTCTCAATTACAAAGATGTGGAAGCAACCTAAATGCCCACCAACTAATGAGTAGACAAAGAAAATACTATTCCATGGTATACCATGGAATGCTATTCAGCCATAAAAAGGAACAAAATAATGTGTTTGCAGCAACTTGGATGGAGCTGTATGCCACTCTTCTCAGCGAAGTAACACAGGGATGGAAAACAAAATAAACACATGTTCTCACTTTTAAGCAGGAGCTAAGCTATGAGTAGGCAAAGGCATATAGAGTGATATAATGGACTTTAGAGACTCAGAAGTGGGAGAGTGGGAGAGGGGCTAGGGATTTTTTTAAAAGTACACGTTAGGTATAATGTACACTACTAGGGTGATTGGTGCACAAAATTTTCCTAATTCACCACTATAGAATTCATCCATGAAACAAAGAACCACTTGTACCCCAAAAGCTACTTAAATAAAAATTAATTTTAAAGACATGGATACTTACAAATGTCTTCAAAGTATCTATATATTCTATCCCTAGGCCATCCAAATGCTTCCCTGTCTCCACAGTACCATCTTGCATTTTTTATTATCATTCACTTGTTCTTTTTAAAAGGGACAACTGTTTCTCATTACTTGAAGTTTCTGAGTTTGACAGTTTACCTACTAGCTAAAATTTATTTTTAATGACTTCAATACTTCAGCATTTATTTTCAGACAAATGCAGAGTGGGAAAAATTTTGATTTTCCTGATATATATGTTTCCAGTTGAGGTCCAACAATGCAATGCTCTACTGGCTTGTTTCAGCTGTTACACCAAAAACAGTGTGTCGTGTGTGTGTGTGTGTGTGTGGTCTATTTAGTTCCATTTCTTTTGCATTTCCATTGACCCTGGGTGTGTCAGTGAGAGTGTTGCCATAGGAGATGTCCAAAACAGTTTAAGTAATATTTTCCATGTGTGATGAAACTGAAAAAGTGACTAAATTTGTGGATTTATGAGATGATGTCTGATTTTTAAAAAATGTATAGTACACAGCAATTTATTGTTATATTAACCTGGGTCAAGAATAGCTGAAACTCTTCTCAACTATTGTTTCATTATAAAGAATTCCTGCATATAATTTGTTATTTGGAAGAAATATGCACTAAATAAGGTATCTTTAAACATAAACACACATAAAACGATGCTATGTATTGATCAATGGATGGAAATACTGTGGCCACATGCTTGCAGGATACTAATTCTGTAATTTCCGTAGGAGCAATGACTTGGTATTTGCTAACTGACTGTTTCCAGTGACTTTATATAACATAATCCCCACGTGCCAAGGGAGGGACACGATGGGAGGCGATTGGATCATGGGGGCAATTTTCCCCATGATGTTCTTGTGATAGTGAGTAAGTCTCATGAAGTCTGATCGTTTTAAAAGGGACTCTTCCCCCTTCACCCCTCACTCTTCTCTCTCCTGCTGCCTTGTTTCCCCTTTGCCTTCCACCATGATTGTAAGTTTCCTGAGGCCTCCCCAGCCATTCAGAACTGTGAGTCAATTAAACCTCTTTCCTTTATAAAGTACCCAGTCTCAGGGAAGTTCTTTATAACGATGTGAAAATGGACTAATACAACCATTATAGTGATACGGATTACTATACTCATGTAGACATATGCACATGTATGGTGTGTGTGTGTGTGTGTGTGTGTGCATGTCTGTGTGTATAAATATCTATATTTTAAAAATTATGTGCAGTGATCACACAAGTACTTTATAATCAGAAATAAAAATTATTACAAATATTTGATAACTGTTTTCCACCTGTTTATTTGCTTCGACCTTTTTGGTGTGGTCTGATTTATAAGAAGGATTTTTTAGGGAAATCCTGTTTTCTTTCATATGGGGTCAGGGAGGTCAGTAAAATTGTCATGAGTGAATTTACTATAGATGTTATTAAACTAAGTGTATTTTATAAATTATATGTGTAAGCACATAGATAGATAAAAGCAAGCTAATGAATTTGAATTGAGCATTTCACATTCTGGGTCATTCTGGGTGCCATCTATGAGAATACAGCGGTATAGTGTCCTGCACAAAACCAACTTCTGAGCTAGAGAGATGAGATGGTAAGTAGAATTATAAATGCGAAGATCCATTTGACAGACTAGGATTTGAATGAAGCTTATTATAGTAGAAAATGAAATGTAAACTAGTAATAGCACAATAAGACATAAGACTGCTAAGAACTTTGTGATATGAGTTTGAGCATACACACTAGTATTAAAGATTAGACTGGAGTTAACTTTATTCTCTTGGTACATTTATACAATTACAGGAAGTCATGCATCCTCATTCACTCACTGTATCCATTTATCACATGAATATGCTTTACAAATATTACTGCTAAGACAAAGGAAAACTAAACGATGAAAACATCTTTATTTTTCCTCTTCTCTTTAGGGTCTAACGTTCTGCAAATAGTAAAGTCTATTTTGCTATGTTTAGAAAAATGCCCAGCACGCTATAGAGGAGGGGTCTTCAAACATTTGGATGAGATTACAGTGCTACAGGAAAGAGAGTTAAATCTTCAGAGGGTTTATTCCTCTTGGGGAAATTTCTTTCCCTACTGATAGTCCACTATTTGTGAGAGTATCCTGACAAAATCAAGATTTATTAATTCTTCATCTGGTGTCCTACAAAACTCACTAGGCGCCTAAGGTGTATACTCAAAACACTTTATCGTTTCCTTGTTTACACATTTCTATGTGATTTCTTAACCAGAGAAGCTATTTTGAACTGCATATTTCTTACTAGGACTCCACTAATACCTCCCTCCACCCATATGGATAGCCATATAGTTATTTGGCCACCACGCTGCCTATCATTCATTGGAGTTGATAAGAGAAGAATAAAAGTCAGGAAGTCAAGGAAGTGTTGGCTCTACATTAATTTTAAGACAGTGGTTTTCATTTTGGAGGGAGGAGTCCAAAGATTCCATTGAGTATCTGATGAAAGCAGTGGACCCTTTCCCTTAAAGGTTCTGAATACATATATGCCATGATTCACGTAAAAACTGGAAGTATTTTTAAAAATGTTATAAAACTTGCACATAGATTTTTAAAAAATATACATATTCCAGGTCTAAAACTTTCACTTAAGAGTAATTCAAGGCCTTTCCTCTCATTCTGTTGCAGAGAGAAGTCAGCTCTGCTATCATTGAATTCACTTTGATAAACTGGACTGTGGAGATAGAGAGTTGGGCTTTCATCATAAATGAACTTAGAGCAGCAATATCCTTATATAAAATACAAGAATGGTACCTGAAGGATAGGGGCCCATAAGGCCACTGGATACGTCCTCCAGTTCACTCAAGTTATCCTGCTTCTTAAATGGGTTTATCCCATTTCTTCAGGGCCTATGGTTGCATGGCTAAATTCCTAAATAATATACATTTATCTAGTGTATCCTGTGTTGATTCACCAATATATATGGGATGGCAGTAAATTGTTAGAGTAGTAATGAGGGTTTTCACATGTGACCCCACTACATCTTTCTTTACTGTAGGCAAAATTAACACCAGTCAACTAGGAAGAAGATAGTATGATGACAGCAAGCTGAGCTTTTAAATCTACAAGAAGATTCTTTCTTGTACAGCTTCTGGAGATATGATTGCTATGGAGCCAATTTGTACATGTGAACTAAGATGTGCCTGCCAACATATTTTGGATTTGAGAGACTGAAATATGCCCCCATGCTAATGAGGTACAGACTCTGATTTGTATTTAAATGATGTAATTTTGCAGTCAAATGCCTTTACCTGAGTGAAAGGAATATAGGTTTTGAAGTCAGACACAGCAAATTCTGAATTCTAGCTCAGGCACTTCCTATGATCTTGTTTATATTGTTCTTAATCTATGAGTCTGTTTTATAATCTGTAAAAAGAGTATAAATACTATTTACCTCAGGCACACTGCAAAAATTCTAAATAGTTTAAAATTCCTGATCTTAGCTCTCAGTAATTAGGAACCATATCTGATTATCACCCTGGGGCCAAAGCTTGTGTGCCAGTGTGATTCATCAAGGTAATTGTTAAAACTATCAAACAAATTTTGGCATTTCTTGATACCAGGATAAGAAGCCCATGCTTTTTTCCATAAACAATGGGGAGTCATTGAAGATTTATCTCTCCTAATTTTTATATGAATGAAAACAAAAAAATAAGCTAATTAGAAATAATGAAAAGTTATTTCTATATTACTGCAAATTCAGATTCATTGAATTATCTTCTGCAGGCCTCAAAACGCAGTCATTTTTCAAGTGAATGATTTAACATTGCAATGACATTGCACTCTGTTGTTGGTAGTGTTTTCATTATTAGAGGAGCACGTTGTGGACAATTAGCCTGCACTTCAATGATGACATTTGTTCAAAAATTGCCAGGATCACTCATGAAGGCTTGAATTGCACTATTTGAAGAAAAGTGAAGGACTAAAAAAGGTGAGGTTAACATAAGTCATATTTACTTTTATCGTAGGAGTTGTAATTGCTGAAAGCCTTCTTAGTTGGCCCAAATGGGGAAACTGAGTCCCCAGTAAGAGAAGAGAGTTGCCTTTAATTGCATAGCAAGATAGAAACAGATTTTGAAGTGGAACAGGAGCACGAATTTTATTTCTAATACTGAGAAGTATGAATGAAACCTTTGTGGGTGGCAGGTCTTTATTCAACAGCTACGTGATTTCCTACTATGGGTGGTGTCAGTAATTCAATGAGTATGTAAGTCTCCATGATTTACCAGGCACTATACTAGGTGAACACATCAGAAAAACCTACAACCCTCATGGGGCTTATAGACTAGAAAATTCAGACAGCAACATGTACACACTTGTTATCTAATAATAATTCTGTAACTCTGATACAGGAGATGCACAGGCCTAAGAAAGAATATAAAATGGGGAGATTATATAGTTAAAGAGATCAGTACATATTACTGCAGTCCCAAACAAGTTTTTAAATTATTTTAGAGGCTTCTCTATCCATGAAAATAACTATAAAGGCTATAGGAGTCTTTATGTATCAAGTAACTCACAGTTTATTCGCATCCATTCAAAAACCATGATCTTAGAGTAAGGTCCAACCAATATGTTGTCTAACTCGACTTTATATTTTCATTTCAAAATTTCTTACTACATAAATGCAAAAATTATCCTCAGATTTCAGTTTGTGTTTCACTGGTTTGCAGCTATTACCTTCACCAGGGGGTGATTTGGGCAGGTCCAACGACTAGGGGTCCCCTTGGGACAGGGCCCCAGTAAGAGGACCTTTAACCTATGTCTGTGGCTGTACAGTCAGCCGATACACAAAATAGTGTTTAGAATTTGAGTTGGGCCTGGAAAAGCAGTAAGATTTTGGATAGAGTTGGATGTGAGAAGAACCTCAGTTATTCCAATCAGCAAAAGCAGAGAGGGGGATGTGTAGGAGGCTAATTTAGTTAGAGAATAGCAACTAAATCAGTTGGGCTGGGACATTGAGTATGTGAAGGATATAAATAGAAGATAAGATTAGAGCAGCGGCACCACAAAGAAATAATCAATGCTTAAAGTGATATATTTGAAGTGAAATTGTTTGAGTCTCAACCACCAGGCTAAGGAATTTTAATTTTATCATGTTAACAATCGGGAGTCTTTGAAGCTTTTTAAGAAAAAAATATAAACAGAGGAAGCAGTGTTTAGGAAGCCTTTTAAATATACAATAGACAGTTGAAAGGGAAAAAAAAGTGGAGCCTGATAGAAAGTGAAGGATACCAAAATATCAAGGAAAATAAGCATGGCCGCATAGTTAATGTCCCAGGATAGCATATAACAACGGAAGCACAGAGAACCTAGGATGGGCATTTGGAAAATTGTCGGCATTTAAGTATAGCATATGGATGAAGCAAGAGAGAAAGAACAGAGGAAAAGTGGCAGAGTGGTGGTTCTGATTCTGCTGAAAACAGTCAATGTGTGAACAACTAGCAAAAACAGTTTTTGTGTATTCTATAGAACTAGAAAAATCTATAGAGCTAGACAACGAAGAATAAGTCAGTAAAAATAAAACTGTGCCCTGTGATTTTAAAAGACAGATAGAACTTAGCTAACTAGATTAAGTAACCATGAGATGGACAGTAAAGCAAAGAAATGAAGAGAGAGGAGAGCTCAGTAAGGTGGAGTGAGGTTGAAATTCTGCTCTGCTGTTTGACCTTACACACCATACTTTCCTCTCTCAGCATCATGTTTCTCTTATGTAAACTACGGGTACTAATACTAATTCATGATGATTTTGTGACTAATACATTTGATAATGCATAAAGTATTTAACATAGTGCCTGGAGTATAATATTTATTAAGAGCTTGCCCTGTGTTGCTTATTATGACATTTGATATAAAGGGAATGGCCCCTATGCCTTTCTATGGCCACTGAATAAATCCTTGCATGCAAGATCATCATAGAATATGGTGCCAGGAAAAATAATGTTGGCTTTCCCTAGAAATTGCTGAGCTTCCTGCTTTGTAATAATGAGGGCTATGCAAGTTTTAGTTTTTGTTCACAGGTCTGTTTCCCTTTGGCTTGGTTTCCTGATATATTAGGACGAATTTTGAAACTCAAGTCTAACAAGTAAGTTAACCCTTACAGTTTTCATATGTTCTTCTTTATTTCCATGCTTCTGATTTTGTGCTTTTAATGAGTTTCATGGTTTTTAATTATCATTTATTATGTACCGTTTTTTTCCTGGCATGGTGTTAGTAATTCTGCATGCAAGCTCAAAACACCCTTGTAAAGTAAAAATCGTTAACCTTATTTTACATATGAGCAAAGTAAAGTTCAGGGAGGTGAAGTTAATTCCAAACTCACACAGTTAATAAGTGCAAGAGTAGGGATTTGCAACTACATTTCTCAGGTCTCAAGCTTTCGCTGTTTCCTTTGTCTTTTCGGGGTTTTTTTGTTTGTTTTGTTTTTTGAGACCGAGTCTCACTCTGTTGCCAGGCTGGAGCGCAGTGGCGTGATCTCAGCTTACTGCAACCTCTGCCTCCCAGGTTCAAGCTGTTCTCCTGCCTCAGCCTCCTGAGTAGCTGTGACTACAGGCGCGTACCACCACGCCCAGCTAATTTTTATATTTTTAGTAGAGATGGGGTCTCACCATGTTGGCCAGTCTGGTCTCGATCTCTTGACCTGGTGATCTGCCTGCCTCAGCCTCCCAAAGTGCTGGTATTACAAGTGTGACCCACCGCACATGGTCTGCTGTTTCTTTTACATTTGTTATGAATCACAGGAATGGGTAAAATCACAATAATATAAAAAATGACTTAAAAGCAGTATAGTTGAAAAAGTCTGGGGTTTTTAATGACTGTACATGTAAAATATGTGAACTCTATGATATGACTTCAAAAAAAATTAGCATATGGGACCGACCCATCCACTTCTTTCCAGTCTGACTACATTCACTTCTGGCATTGTACTTCAGCAGGAGGACAGTCAAGCTAGACTGTACTCAAAAGAGGCTAACCAGATGGTAATGAGACCTTAAACTAGTCATGTGAGGATCATTAGAATAAACTTGAGAGCTTTGCATGAAGAAAAGACATAGTGCAAGTATATATATTGTTTTTTTTTACATTTGTGAACTGATTAGAGATTAAACTTGCTTTATGTGGTGCACCAGGACAGAACTAGAACCTGTGACAGAAGTTGCAGAGCAGAAGATTTGAAATAAAAATAAAATTTTCTCATATTAAAGACTATCCATTAATAGAATGAGATGCCTCAAGAGGTGAACTTCAAAGCATTTGAGTTTTTAAGAAGAGGTTCGATAGCCACTTGGGAAAAGCATTGCATAGGAGTTTCAAATAGTAGGTAAGGGATTAGACAGGTGCTAAGGTCATTCCAACCACTAGTTTGTGATTGAAATAAACATAACTGTATTGTCCTATCTATATGTTTTCAGTCAGATGTTTCAGCATCATAAATGTAAGTCAGGATAAGAAGTAATACTGAACCCCAATACCTCCGCTGTGTAAAGCAGAAAAGTTTTATTTGTTTTCATACTTGAGCTCTATTGTGGGTCAGTAAAGAAGCTCTGCTCTGCCTAGTCACTCAGCGCAATTACTTTTGATGTTAACTATCCCAGAGTTAGGCCAAATTTTACAGGTTAAGGGTACAGTCCTTCACAAGACTGTCCTCACTTTATACATCAACCACAAGCTTGGAAGTTTCCAGGGTCATCAACACTTCTGACCAACTGGCCAAAAATTTGGGATTTTCACAACACCTTTTGGTTCAATAACTTGCTAGAACAATGCACAGAACTCAGGAAAACACTATACTTAAAATTAGTTTTATTATAGCAAAATTAATACAAATCAGAAAAAGCCAAAAGAATAGATGTATAGGGTGATGTCTGGGAGTGTCTGTAACACAAAGGTGTCTTCTCCCTATGTATTTAGGATGGATAATTCTCTCAGTATACAGTGTTCTTAACCAGGGAGGCTCACTTGAGCTTTGTTGTTGGTAGTTTTTATTGGGGTTCCATTACATAGTCACAAATGATTGAATCATTGGCTAAGAGGTTGAATTCAATCTTTTACCTCTCCTCCCCTTCCCGGAGGTTGGGCTGATGCCACCTGGCTGAAAACTCTAATGCTGTGATCACATAGTTGGTCTTCTTGACACGGCCAACCCCCACTCTGAGTCACTATCTCACTATCTTAGTATCAACTATGTAGGGGCCCACCAAGAGTCACCTAATTAGCATAAACTACTAAGTGTGGCCCGCGGGGCCTGCCATGAATGACAAAGACATTTCAATTACTCAAGAAATCTCAAAGTTTAAGGGCTACCTCCCAGAAATGAAGAACACAGGCCAGATAAATTTTTTATTACATAACACTCAGGAACCCCAGGAGGATGAAGCTGCCACCATCTTGAACTTTGATCATTGTAGTGAGAGACAGAAAGAGAAATTTGGGTAGTCTCACAATGGTAATTAAATGTCCTGTCCCAGAAAATGGAATGTTATTTCTATTGACAACTCATTGGCCCAAATTAATCACATGACTCCACCAAACCATAAGGGGTCCACAAAGTACAATTCTTCAATGGGATTGGAAGTGAAGAGTAAAAAATATTTGACTGATAGCCCTAGTGACTTACCATAAATGTTCTTCAGTTGAACATCATATTCTTAGCACAGTTACTTTTTACCAACATTTTCATTCACAAATTGTTTTTTTACATGGATGCCGTCTTTAAAACTAGCTAAATATCACTAAAATATCACTATATTGAATGATCTTAATCTGGAAACTCATAATTATTTTCATAGATTTAAGGTTTTATTTTGAATAACACAGCATCTGTGTTTGTCTTTTATTTCCCTTAACCATGTTAACTTTAAATTGTGTGTTAAAAATAGAAATGACATGTAGCAGAGTATTGAGTACTTTAAATATTTTTGTTTCTGTGTGAATTTATTTCAATACAAATAATTGTAAAGGGTAAAATAAAATCACTCTGTTACATTAAACTAATAACTTGGGCTTGAAAAACAAATATTTCTCTTGTATTTGCCAAGTAATCTAGACTACTACCTAGATTTATTTTGGTATCACAAATACTAAGGGGAATGAAGCAGTCTTACACTATTAGTCATGATGTCATACAAACACACAGTTACATAGTTATTAAAATGAGTTCAGAAGGTAATAAATTGTTTCCTTTGCAAAATAGAACTGATAAATAGAGTAAATAAATTAAGAAACACAAAAGCAGTATTCAAGGCCATTCATCTGACATTCAGTGCTCAGTATATATTACCACTTCTGGATGATGTCAAGGCTATCTCATCTGTGGGGAAAAATGAAAAGAATTGAGAAGGGGAAAGATGATTATTTTAGAGAACAGATTCCCTTTTGTTTAAATAATTACAATAGTTGAACCTCCTGCCTTTCCCCATGCCCCGGGCCTATGTGAATAATTGACAGATATATTACTTCACATCAATCACCACCTAAGATGGCACTTCTAGTATCTTTCTGAAATTTCATCATACTTTCCCCCATCTCCTCTTCTGCTAGGAATTCAAGGAAGGAAATACCTAACTAGTCAGGCAGCATGAGAATTTAGAGTTCATTTTGAAAAGGCTCTTACGGTATTAGAAACTTTGTTTAGAAATGCAGTTTAAAAGAAAGAATATAGTCTTGAAATCAGAAGTCAAGAAATATCATATGGGATAATTAAAAAGTAATTTACCAGTAACAACAAAAATTCCAATTAGACTCTTCTCACCAGTCCTTAAATATGAAAGTAATTTCCATATATTAAGGACATAATATGTGTGATTTATATTCATTATCTCAAATAATCCTAATAACATGTGAAACAAATGTTAGGATCCTTAATGGTAAAGTGAGGAAATGGAGGCTCTGAATAATTAAATTATTTGATCAAAACCAGCATAGTCCCAAGATTTACAACTAGAATCATTCTCCTTTCCTTTCAACTAGCAGTTAGTTGGAGCTGACCTTTATTGGTGCACAGGAGCCAATTGTTAAATATTCAGGAATTATATTTGCAGGCTTGTTGTTAAATACGGCCATTATTAAAAATGAAATTATATAAAACTACAATCAAATGAATTATATTAAAATATATAATAAATATTCAAAACTCATCACTTTCGGATTATTTTCCTATGTTCTACTACTATCTGTGTTCTTGAGGTTATTACATACATTGTATCAGAATGGTGAAAATAATATATAACAGTGTACTGCTGGGTATCTCTTCCTAGCTCCCCATTCATTAACATCATATTGGTAGTTTGAATTCACCCATTGTAGAAGTATTTACACCATGGAAATCAACACATGCTATAAACCAGGGCTTGGCTGGGTGCTTTTCTAGATTTAGTAAAATAATAAAGTGTTAATAATGCAGATTAAACTTAAAAGTGTGCCATGCCTACAGCCATTATGTTGTGAATAGCATAAATAATTTAGGAAATAATCTTCCGCCATTTGAAAACTCTTATCCAATCCAGCAAAAATTGACTCACTTCCTTGCCAAAATGAGTGAAGTTTTGACTTTCATCTTTGATGTTTCACTTTCACTTTATTTCTTAATATAAATGAAAGCCTCAGCCAACATTTATGTTAGAACTACATTAATTCATCAGTTGTGATGAGAATGTAGAAATCAGGAAAAATCAACAAAAGCATTCTGTGAGAATAACAACTATATGGATTGACAGTAAAGTACGATAAAGAGTATTGTATATTTTATTCATATTTGCAAATTGCATGCAACACATGCTAAGTATCATCAAAAATTTAAAATATGCATATATGTATACATACACACACACACACACACACACACACACACACGTATGTTTATATATTGCATGCTGCTTAATCATTTGCCAGAATACCAACAGCTTTCAATGGTATGATGTCAAAATTCAGTGAAACCGCATTTGCCAAAAAAAAAAAAAAAACTGATAAGCCCCCTAGTTACTAAATTCAGTTCTCTTTTATTTTATCTATTTGTAGCATTTGGCACTTCAGCAACTCTTTTTTTTTTTTTTTTTTTTTAGTGAATTATTCTTAGTTTCCGGGAACCACTCCATCTTTGCCTTTACCATAGTTCAATGTAAGTCTCTATATCCTAAATATTGGTATTCCAAGGCATTCTATTATATGGTCTCTAGTGTCACAATATTTACTCCTTGGGCAATATTAGCTACTCACACAGTCTTAACAACAACTAATAATTTGATAACTTCCAAATATGTAACTCTAACATAGCTATCTCGCTTGGCATTGTTTGGGCAAATGTATAGATATCCCTAAGTGAATATTTATTAATAACTTTGCACTTAACACAGCCAAAATTAAATATGACTTGTCTTGCAAATGTGCTTCTTCCTTGTTATTTTCTAACCTGATTAATGGCATTATGCATTCATCCAAAAATATGTGAATCATCGTAGACTTCTCACCCAAGCGTATTTTCAATCAATTATGAAGTCCCTTGATCTGATACAATTCTCCTTTCTTTCCAAACCTTGAGCTAATGTTTTATTTGGGTTCTAGCCATCTGTTGTCTGGACTCTTGTAATAAGCTTCTAACTCACATGTATTTTTGTCCACCCATACTTAGTCCAACAAACTGCTGCCAGTGAGGTATTTATAAAAATGCAAATATAATCATATTATTTTCCTAGATGAAATTCAATTTTCTATAATAGTGTTTCAGACTTTTTCACTGCAACCTCTGGAAAGAGACACTTTGTTTGTCAAGACCCAGTGTATACAATGGGCATGTCAGCATGTACCTACATGCACGCACACATCCAATAGAAAAAAAAATAACAAAACAGTGCTTTGCACTCTGCTATTTGGTATTATATATAATTTTTAAAATGCTGGCTGACTATAGGCCACAAAATTATTTTATGACCTACTAATTGAATGTGAGCCATCAGTTTATAAATTACTGAAGTAAAACAAAATATATATATATCTCTTATACATAGTACACAAAGCCATTCACAATTAAAAGTAAAAATAGAAAATATTTTGAAATGAATAGTAATAAAATATAAACTATCAAAATTTGTTGGAGGATTCTCTAAATCTAAAACTATTCTAAAATAAAGTTCATTAAAATGTTGGATATAGCAAAAGCAGTACTTAGAGGATAATTTAACATTTCAAAGTTTTATATTAGAAATGAATAAAGGTTTAAGATAACTGACGGAAGTATTCTCCTTGAGAAGCTAGAAAAGTCAGATTAAGCTCAAAGTACATAAAGGAAACAATAAGTATAAGAGCACAGATCAATAAAACATAAGAAAAATATATAATTATAAAATAAAACCAAGGCTGGGTGTGGTGGCTCACGCCTGTAATCCCAGCACTTTGAGAGGTCAAGGCGGGTGGATCACCTGAGGTCCAGAGTTCGAGACCAGCCTGGCCAACATGACGAAACCCCATCTCTACTAAAAACGCAAAAATTAGCCAGGCATGGTGGTGCACGCCTGTAATGCCAACTACTCAGGAGGCTGAGGCAGGAGAATTGCTTGAACCTGGGAGGTGCAGGTTGCAGTAAGCCGAGATTGCGCCACTGTACTCCAGCCTTGGAGACAGAGTGAGACTCCACCTCAGAAAAATAAATAAATAAAATAAAATAAAACCAAGTTATTTATTTGAAATAATTAATAAAGTCTATAAGCTCCTAGGATAATTGAGTAAAGAAAAAAGATATAAAAATAATTTATCAATATCAGGATAAAATGGTAGGGATATTCTCAGCAGAATTTACACAAAGGGTCAACTAAATTTTCTGCAATGACAGAAATGTTTGATAACCTGTGCTGCTTAGTGATGTTGCTTCTACTCACATTTGGCTATTAAGCACATGAAATGTAGCCACTGTAACAAAAGAACTAGAACTTTAATTTAATTTTTAATTGAATTGAATCGAATTTAGATAGCCACATATATGGAATTTTGAATCCATGGACATGGTATGTCTGTAATTATTTAGATTTTCTTAAAATTGTTAAGGTAACAATTCTCCTTAATTTTAGAGATGTGTGTGTGCCTATGTGTGTTTATTCAATGTAATTTCAGTCATAACACCAATGGGCTTTTTCATAAAAATTGGCAATCTGATTCTAACATTTATATGAAAAGAACTAGAATATCCAAGGCAATCTTGCAAAGGAAAAAACAAACAGGTATCCTTATTTAACTCAACTGTAAGACTTAGTATAATGCACAATAATCACTACAGTATGATGCTGACTTAACAACCACATCAGGCGCAGTGGTTCACGCCTGTAATCCCAGCACTTTGGGAGGCTGAGGCGGGTCGATCATGAGGTCAGGGGTTCAAGACCAGCCTGGCCAAGATGGTGAAACCCCGTCTCTACTAAAAATACAAAAATTAGCCAGGCGTGGTGGCACGCACCTGTAATCCCAGCTACTCGGGAGGCTGAGGCAGAGAATTGCTTAAACCCGGGAGGCGGAGGTTGCAGTGAGCTGAGATCGCGCCACTGCACTCCAGCCTAGGTGACAGAGTGAGACTCCGCTTCAAAAAAAAAAAAAAAAAAAAAAGAAAGAATTAACAACTAGATCAATAGCAAAGAATAAATATCACAGTAATAGACCCCAAAATATATACCCATCTGATTTTCAATAATGACAGTGATGGAGTCCAATGGGGGAAAAGCATTTTTAATGAATGAAGCTAGAATAATTGGACAACCATAAAGAAAAACATGAACCTTGTCCCTGCCTCACAGTATGCATAATAAATAATCAGATAGATTATAATCTTAAATGTAAAAGCGAAAACCATAAATTTCTTAGAAGAAAACCTAAGAGAATATTTTCATGATTTGGACTAGTCATAGAGAGCAATAATCACAAAATATAATTTATATATTTGATTTAATTGGAATATTAAAATTGTATCTATATATCAAAATAATGCATTAAGAGAGTGAATAGGCAAGTCCCAAACTAGGAGAAAATATTTGTAAACACATATCTGACAAAGAATGTCACGAATTTTATAATTAATTATGTTATATAATTTATTATATAATTATATAATTTGATTACAATTCAATAATCAAAAGAAAAGCAACCTAACAAATATGGGAAGAATATTTGAATAGACATTTCACAGGAAAAGATATATGAATGGCCAACAAGCAAATGAAAAGGTGCCCAGTATCATTAATCATGAGGGAAATACAATGTAAAACCACAGAGTGATAACACTACACATTTGCCAGATTGCCTAAGACTTTGATATGGCTTGGCTCTGTCCTCACCCAAATCTCATCTTGAATTGTAGTTCCCATAATCCTCACGTGTCATGTAAGGGTTTCAGGAGGAGGCAACTGAATTATAGGGGCGGGTCTTTCCTGTGCTGTTCTCATAATAGTGAATAAGTCTCATGAGATCTGATGGTTTTAGAAAGGGCAGTTCCCCTGCACTCACTCTCTTGACTACCACTATGTAAGACATGACTTTGCTCCTCCTTCACCTTCCTCCATGATTGTGAGGCCTCCCCAGCCATGCAGAGCTGAGTCCATTAAACCTCTTTCCTTTATAAATTACCCAGTTTTGTATATGTATTCATTAGCAGCATGAGAACAGACTAATACAGTAAATTGGTGTCAGGTAATGGGGTACTGCTGTAAAGATACCCAAAACTGTGGAGGCAACTTTAGAACTGGGTAATAGGACGGCAACCATCCTCCAAAACCCAGAATGCTAGATCCACTGACAGCTTGCATCGTGCACCTGGAAAAGCCACAGACACTCAACACTAGCCTGTGAAAGCAGCCAGGAGCGGGATTGTATCCTGCAAAGTCACAGGGGCAGAGTTGTCCATGGCGTGGAAGCCTACCTCTTGCATCAGTGTGACCTGGATGTGAGGCGTGGAGTCAAAGGAGATCATTTTGGAGCTTTAAGATTTAACTTCGCTGCTAGATTTGGGACTTCCATGGGGCCTGTAGCCTTTTGGTTTTGGCCAAATTCTCCCATTTGGAATAGATGTATTTACCCAATGCCTGTACCCACATTGTATCTAGGAAGTAACTAACTTGCTTTAGATTTTACAGGCTCATAGGCAGAAGGGACTTGCCTTGTCTCAGATGAGAATTTGGACTGTGGACTTTTGAGTTAATGCTGAAATGAGTTAAGACTTTGGAGGACTGTTGGGAAGGCATGATTAGTTTTGAAATGTGAGGACATGAGATTTGGGAGGGGCCGGGGTGAATTATATGGTTTGGCTGTGTTTCCACCCAAATCTCATCTTGAATTATAGCTCCCATAACCCCCATGTGCTGTGGGAGGGACCTGGTGGAAGGTAACTGAATCATGGGTATGGATCTTTCCTTTGCTGTTCTCATGATAGTGAGTAAGTCTTACAAAATCTGATGGTTTTATAAGGGGGAGTTCCTCTGCACACTCTCTCTTGCCTGCCACCATGTAAGATGTGATTTTGTTCCTCCTTCACCTTCCACCATGATTGTGAGGCCTCTCCAGCCATGTGGCACTGTGAGTCAATTAAACCTCTTTCCTTTATAAATTACCCAGTCTTACATATGTCTTCATTAGCTGTGTGAGAACAGAGTAATACAGACTTTAAGAGATTGATAATACCAAATATTGGCAAGAATGTGAAATGACTATGACTCTCAAACATTGTTGGGAGAAGTAGTAAAGTCACTCTGGAAAATAATCTGGCAGTTTCCTTAAAATTAAGGAAACACCCACCCTATAACCCAGAAATAAACATCCTAGGTATTCCACAAAAATAATTATACAAGAATGTTCACAGGAATTTAATAATAACCAAAGGTGGAAAAAGACAAGTATTCTTTTAAAAGGAAAATGGACAAACAAGCTGCGGAGCGTTCATACAATGGAAGACTGCATAACAACAAAGAGAAATCAACTGATAGACAGCAATATGCAGGAATCTCAAAAATCATTATGCTGGATTTAAAAAAAAAGCCTTTCAGAAAAAAGTATGCAATGATTTAATTTATATAAAGTTCTGTTAGGCAAAACTAATCTATGGTGGGAAAATGTGAGAGCAATCATTGCCTTTGGAGGATAGAGATGAGGACTGACTACAAAGGGAATGAGAAAATTTTCTGGGGTGATGATAACATTTTATACCTTTATAGTTTAGGCTATGCAGATGTATGCATTTCCCAAAATTTAAGAAACAGTGCTCCTAATATTTGTGCATTTCATTGTATACAAAATTTACCACAAAAGAAAAAAATGCACAATAAGGACATTTTGAATTATACTTAAATATATGATCACTGAAGTAGTTTGAGACAGAGTTTTGCTCTTGTTGCCCTGGCTGGAGTGCAGTGGGCGTGCCATCTCGGCTCACTGCAACCTCCGCCTCCCAGGTTCAAGTGGTCCTCCTGCCTAAGCCTCCTGAGTAGCTGGGATTACAGGCATGTGCCACCACGGCCAGCTAATTTTGTATTTTTAGTGGAGAGGGGGTTTCTCCATGTTGGTCAGGCTGGTCTCAGACTCCCACCTCAGGTGATCCGCCTGCCTCCGCCTCCCAAAATGCTAGGATTACAGGTGTGAGCCACTGTGCCCGGCCTATATAGCTTATTTGTTTATGCATGAGAATATAAGATATATTGATGAATAGATATGCGAGAAAGCAAGTATAGGAAAGGGTTAATGATAGCCTCTAGTTGGTGGCTATATGGGTATACATTCAAACATGGTATGAACTGAATGTTTCTGTCCTCCCAAAATTCTTATGTTGAAATCCTGGCCAGGTGCGGTTGCTCATGCCTGTAATCCTAGCACTTTGGGAGGCCGAGGTGGGCAGATCACCTGACGTCAGGAGTTTGAGACCAGCCTGGCCAACATGGTGAAACCCTGTCTCTACTGAAAATACAAAAAAAAAAAAAAAAAAATTAGCTGGGCATAGTGGTGGGCGCCTGTAATCCCAAGTACTCAGGAGGCTGAGGTAGAGTATCACTTGAACCTGGGAGATGGAGCTTGCAGTGAGCCGAGATCACGCCACTGCACTCCAGCCTGGGCAACAGAGTGAGACTCCATCTCAAAAAATAAGAAAAGAAATCCTAACCCCAAAAGTGATGTCATTAGGAGGAGTGGTCTTTAGAAGGTAAGTAGGTCACAAGAGAGGATCCCCCATGAATAGGATTAGTGCCCTTATAAAAAGGACAAAGAGGAATTGATTTTCTCTCTCTGCCCTCTGCTGTTTGAGGACGTAGCAAGAAGTCATTAGTCTACAACAAAGAGGGCCCTCACCAGAACCTGACCATGCTGGCACTCTGTGCTCATACTTTTCAGCCTCCTAAACTGTGAGAAATAAATTTCTGTTGTCTAAGCCACCAAATATATGGTAAGTTGTTATAGCAGCCCAAACTAAGACAAAAATCTTATAACTTTTTAATATGTTTGAAATTAGTATTAATATGTATTTAAAAATAATGCAGTATGAAAAAGGCAGACAAAGAAGAGTGCATATTGTCTTCTTACATTTATTTGATATACAAGAGCAGTTACAAGTAATCTATGGGGAGAAAAGTGGGAACAGTGATTAACAGTAGGAATGGGAATTGACTGGAAGGGGTAAAAGGAAGTATTCTGGTGTGACAGAAATGCTCTATGTGGAGGATGGCTGCATGAATGTATATATTTATCAAAATTTTTCACATCTACACTAAAAAGGTATGTATTTCACTCTATGTATATTTTATCTGAATACAAAAAAATAATTTAAAAATAACATTCAGACCATCTTAATACCAGATGTTGAGTTCAGAGACAAAAGTATTAAATACAATGAAAGACACTTTCATAATATGAAAGTGAACAATTCACGATGCAGATTTTAGGTTATGATATTAATGTCCCAAATAAAATAGCATCAAAATGTATGCTGTGTAATACCACAGGTGCAATAATATCTGACTCTGTCACTGTGTTTAACTTCTTACAGTTTTCTAGCCTCACTACTCTCTCTTCCTCTTCTGCCCTAGATGTGGGCAAAGTAGTAAAAGAATCTAGGTGTCACCTACATCAGTGCTAGTGCTAAGTTCAAACCATAAAAGCCTTGGCCATACAAGGGAGAACACTCACTCCAGCCCCACCCCATGACCGTGATGAAAACCTCAAGTTAGTCTCCTTTCCATGCAATATCAAGTCATTTTTGTACCTTGCTTGGGAGCTGCCTAGCTCTCTATGGAAAGCCTCATTTTGTGAGTGACAAATCATTTCAAACCCTCTTGTGTGGCATCATCAGTGTCAACATTTGAACCAAACTGTGGGTGAGGGGATTCATCCCACCTCTATGAAGTGATCACTTACAATAGGGAATGCAATAAATAGAAATAGATTATAGGGATAAGCTTTACCTTTTTTTCTCTTGAAATGCCACATAACAACAACAGATAAAGCATTTCTCTTTTCTATTTCTGCATAACAAAACACCTCATTACTTAAAGGTGTAAAACCAATTTATTACTATTTCTCATAGCTCCTACTGTTGACTGAGCTAACTTGGGTAGGTCTGACTAAGTTGTCTTAGATGCCATGGATGGAGCCAACTGAAGGCTTCTTCACTCACATGTCTGATTCAGTAATGAATATAAATGAGGCCGGACATGGTGGCTCACACTTGTAATCCCACCACTGTGAGAGGCCGAGGCGGGTGGATCACCTGAGGTCAAGAGTTCGAGACCAGCCTGGCCAACATGGTGAAACCCCGTCTCTACTAAAAAATACAGAAATTAGCTGGGTGTGTTGGTGTGTGCCTGAAATCCCAGCTACTCAGGAGGCTGAGGCATGAGAATGCTTGCACCTGGGAGGTGGAGGCTACAGTGAGCTGAGATTGTGCCACTGCACTACAGCCTGGGCAACAGAGTGAGACTCTGTCTAAATAAATAAATACATACATACATACATACATACATAGACAAGACATGCTCATGAATCTTAGAGTGTAATGAGAAAGCAAATAATTATAACATTATATGAATTGAAATATACTCATAAGTAAGATCATCAGTGAAAATAAATGAATTACAGCAGTATCAACATGTATAAATCTTCAAAACACTGCACAATGAGAAATAAGTTGCATAAGCCTACATTGTACCTGATACACACACACACACACACACACACACACACACACACACACACGCATATGTGTGTATCTATAATTTAGGAATCTTACTTATTAGTAGTAAACTAGTTAAGACATGTATGTAAGTGATAAGTACCAAATTCAGGCTGTTAGCACTGGGAAGGTAAAAGGGTGAAAAAAGAAAGGGAATGGTCATTTGAAGGAGGTTTGGAGGTTTGATTGAATTTGTAATGCTATATTTTTTACCTAGGTCATGGCCACACAGGTGTTCATTGTATTATATTTTTATGCTTTTGTAAATCTGTAACATTCATAATGAGAAGAAAATTCTGAATGCACTTCAAAGTAAAACCGTAATTCTATGCAGATATTCAATTATAAATTCATATACAAGAGCTTTTGTCATTATCATCAGTAAATATTTATGAAAAGCTTTTTTTAAAGGGCAGAGGGAAGAGATACAACATGTATTATTCACTGGCCCAAAGATTGCTAAACACTGTGGAAAGTTTGATGATTTGATCTATTATTTTTATGAGCATCTTCTAGCCATGAGATGAGTTCCTTATATGGCCAATCTGGCCATCCTTGATTTTGTCTATTCAGATGATTTCCTTTTTAAAGTGTCTCTCAATTCTACTGATAAATTAGTAAGGATTTCCCCATGGCTGAAGCAGGGTGGAATTTTCTGCTAACTTAGAGGGCCATTCCTTCTTGGTGCTAGTCTTCAGAATTGAGGATTGAGAGGCTGAGCAAGCATATGTCACTTACCAGATTGGTTTTTAGAATTATAGATGGAATAAAACCTTGGTTGACTGCCTGAAAATGTATTTTGAGGAATTCTATTTGATAGTAACCAAGGCCAGAATCACCATTGGGTCATGCTGTTCGAATCCCTGAGCGAACAAATGGAAAAATCAATAATAGGTTAATCCTCTAGGGCTTCGTTTCTCTCCTGGATGCAACACCTTTTTCTTTTGCTCCCTGTTTAATGGCTAGGGCCTTGCATTTTGGAAGAAAACCATAGGCTGGAGTGTTGGGTTGGGAGACATCTCTAATATTCCTTAGAGCAATAGTGACCTCCGTGTTGCATTCTGGAATACTCAGTATCACTTATTTTTACTTAGTACAGGTCATACCAGAAGTCCACTGGAGAGGCCCTTAGTTCCTGGGCTCTCTTATTTCTCTGATTCCTCTCAGACAACCTTATTCAAATCACCAGATTGCATATTTACCTAATTAGCACACCTATTTTAATTTTAGAAATTTGCTGCAGCAGAGAATTTGGCTACCGCAATTCAATAAATTTCATGATTATAGAAATGTTGACACTTTCAAAGTCATTGGCTATAGTCAGAAAGGTTGTCAGTAACAGACTGTGTTATAAGTAGTTAATTCTATGTTTTCAAGTAAACAATCATGGATTGCAACACTTTTTATTTAACATTATTTTATCTCTCAAGGTCCTAGCGGGAAATTGATGGCATTTTCAAACTGAATAATTTGAAAATAAATTAGTAAAAAGACAACTTATATAGTTATGTTCAGGGTTCAGAAAAACCAACCACAGATAGTGCAATATCCCAGGACTAACAACAAGTAGTTCTTGTGACACTTAGACTTAAAAGTACAGAAGGAGGTACCAGTTACTCAAACATAGTGGTTTGTTGTATGAAGAGGGTGGCCTGGAAGGTGCTGTAGGTTTCCATACAGGGACTGAATGATAGTGACCCAAATGAGTGGGAAGAAGGGAAATATAAGTCCTGACCTCACTTCTTTTGTTCTGCCCATCTATTTCCTCACATTGTCACATCCTGAAGCTCAAGAAAAATTACTGATGCAGTCCATCTAGGTCACTTTACCATGTTACGGCACTGGGTAGAGAACAGACAAGGTGGTTCTAAAGGCCAAATGTAAGATATCTAGCTTACCTCACTCTCTTGTTTCTTACTGAGGATCACAAGGCTAGCTTACACATTCTGCTGCAATGACAGTTTGCTAAATCTACCCCTTAAACTTAAGCCAAGGTGAGTATGTATGCTGAATCATATACTATGATTTACAAGTCAGTGGAAGGTACTCACTCTGTATTTCCTGAGATTGTATGTGGTAACTCCAGAAAATCTAAGAAAGTTTGAATTGTTTTTTATTGTCCTAATTGCAAATGACTGGGGAAAGGCATTCTTTTGGGCCTAGATGGGGTCAGGACCAAATTAACTTTGGTAAATGAACTGTTTCAAATTGGGGCACATACAAAGTCACAAGCAGAAACGCAGTTGCTTGGAACCACTCTTGTAATTATGTGGACCCAAGAATGAAGTAGGACGTTCCATGGATTGAAAGCAAAACCCAATAGCTTTTCAATAATTGTTACCATGTTTATCCATGAGATCTATTCTTACTTAATATAAGCTATCATTATGATAGAATTAGATGATCTCTAAAGTCAAATTCATAAACCTTCTTTTGATTCACTACTCTGTGAGACTTCCAAGCTCTGCTATGTGTTCAATAAATAGCTCAACTCTCTGAACCTCAACATTATTATTTTTAAAATTGACTTTAATAATACCTGTTCTAACTACCCATTGGGTTTTCATTACCAAAGAACTATAAATAAATTATTGTAAATGAATATAATGAGATAATGTATTTAAAAGTTCTTTCAGAAATTTTAAGTTGTGTGCATCATTTAAACAACCCCACAGCTATTTATTCTTCTCTTTTACTAATTTCTCAAGTTAGATGCCTGTCATTAATTTTCAGTCTTTCCTCCTTTTAAATATAGAATTAAATGCTATCCATTTCACTTTAAATATTAATATAACAGCTGAACCCCATGAGTTGTGTGTTATTTTCATTATCATACAAATCTAAATGTTACCTAATATCTATTATTATATATTCTGGTTCCATTAGTGTTTTAGGCATTGTCTTTTAAAATTCCAAATGTATAGATTTTAAAATTCATATTTTTCTTATTGTTTTCTAAATCAATCTCATTGTGATCAGAGAATGAAGTTTGTAATCTTTGAAATATATCATGGTTGATTGTTGCTTTGGTGGCCTCCAATGAACCACACTTCCCTTTATTCATTCTCTTCTGTAATATCCCTACCATATTGATTCTGGCCATGTGATAAGTTATGGACAATAGGACATCAGCAATAATGATACAAGATGGGGTTTGATAAGCACTAGTAATTGGGGCTTGTCCGCTTGGAACATTGCTTCTGGTAACTTAGCTACCATACTGTGAAAAGCCACACAGAGAGGCCACATGTTTGGGTTACTTATCGCTGTGTAATGAAACACCCTAAAATTTAAGGACTTAAAACAATTATTTCTCATTATTTTATGGGTTCACTAGGTACTTCTTCTGCTTAATGTGGTGATGGTAGCTGGGGCACTAGGGCAGGTGGAAAGTCCGAAGTGACTTCATTCATATGACCAACAGTAGTTTCTAGCAGATGCCTAGGAACACAGCTGGAGAAGTTGGCCAGAGGCCTTGTTTCTCTTCCATGGGGTCATTCCCAAACAGTTGCTTGGGTTTTCTCCCAACTTGGCAGCTGGGTTCCAAGAAGGAGTCTTTCAAAAGGCCACAAAATTGCTTCACAGAAAAGCAAAATACTCCAAGGAAGAAACTTGCTCACAGGCAAAGATAACAATGCATTTAAAAAGCATCGACATTTAAAAAAAATCTAGCATACTATATATGGATTTCACAAAAGCAAACGTATTAGAATATTGAGGATAATAATACATAGTTCATCTAATAAGCATAGTAAAAAATAAAAAAGGAAGATATAAACAACACAAAACAAGAACACAAGAAGATGAGGAAGGAAATCATATCAGGTTGCAAATATATAATCAATGAAATAAACTTTGCAATAGATAAAATAAAGAACAGAATTGATATATGTGAGTAAGAAGTCAGCAAAATTATAGACAAGACTGAAGAAATTTCATAGAAAGAAAAAGGAAAAAAATAGGATGTATAAAAGAAAAGCTAAGATATATAGAGCATAGATGTAGGTATCATATCAGAAGGAAAAACATAGTAGAATGATATGAAGCAATAATAAAGATTGTTTTTTCCAAATTAAAAGACATGAAAAACCTCAGAGTGAAAGAGCCTATAGAGGGCCAAAGAAGAGAGGTTAGCAACAGTCACACTTACATACACTGAAAGTATATTCATAGAAAATAGAAAAATAAAGAATATATTATAAAAAGCAAAGATCATATGCAAAGTAACAAAAATCAAATTGACATTAGATTTTTCAACAGTGAAACTGGACTTATGACAATAACGGAGTCAAATACTTTGAAGTACATAAGGAAAATAACTTAGAATGGGCAATTTATATTCAGCCAAATTGTCTTTCAAATGTCAAGTCATTAGAAAAATTATTCTTAAGTACATAAGGCCTCCAGGGTTTTGCCACACAAAGCCAGCCTCACACTGCAAACAGTTTTGGATGAAGTGCTTAAATAAAACAGACAATACAGGGGATAGTACAAGAGATAAATGAAATTAAGGTGATCAAATATTTTCATGGAATTATTGGTATTATGTAAAAATCTAATACAAAGGGAATAAAAGAGAAAATACATTAATAGTAACTCAGAATAAAAATTTTAAAATAATATTTACATGACAGAATTTGGGAGTCAGAGAGAACAAATGTGAAATCATACTACAGTTATTGCCTTATTAAAATGACAAGATAGCATTTTAAAATTAAAGTGATAAAGAATAAAGAAGAAAGAAACATGGAAAAATGGAAATAATAAATGAGTATGATTGAAATAGGTCCAATATATCAATGATTATAACAAATGCAAATGGACTAAGCTGACCAACTAAAGAACAAATATTGACTAACTGGAATAAATGCAAACATATGCAATTTATCATGCAAAGGTTAAAAGTAAAATGATGAAAAAAGACAAACGGGGCAACTATAAACCCAAAGAGGGCTATCGTAGGTATACAAATGTGATACAAAATAGACATTCACGTGCAAAATGGCATTATTAGGAACGGTAAAGGTCACCACACGTAAAGATAAATGTTTACATTGAAGAAGATCTAATAAGGTTAAATACGTATGCGCCTACTAAAATAGCTTGAAAATTTACGAAGTAATATTTGCTAAATCTGCACAGATAAACTGGTGACACTATCTTCCTTTTGAAAATTTCAACACAACTCTCAATTGATAGGTAAATCAGAAAACGAAATTAAAAAGGATATAAAAGATACAAATTACACAATTAAGCTTTACCTAACGGATATTAGAATATTCTATAATAAATATTAAGATATATTAATCTATGTGGCTTGGCAGATAGATAGATCAATAGATAGACATGTTACATAGATGATAGTATTCCAACAATTAGAAAAGTCACATTTTTCTCAAACACACATAAATCATGAAACACTGTATATATACTAGGCCATACAATAAAGAAAGCCTCAATGAATTTCAAAGATAAACCATATCATATAATGATCTCATATCTCACTTCAATTACTTTAGAAATTAATAATAGGTCGGGCGCGGTGGCTCACACCTGTAATCCCAGCCCTTTGGGAGGCCAAGGCATGCGGATCACGAGGTCAGGAGATCGAGACCATCCTGGCTAACACGGTGAAACCCCGTCTCTACTAAAAATAAAAAAAAATAGCCAGGCGTAGTGCCAGGCGCCTGTAGTCCCAGCTACTCAGGAGGCTGAGGCAGGAGAACGGCGTGAACCAGGGAGGCAGGGCTTGCAGTGAGCAGAGATCGCGCCACTGCACTCCAGCCTGAGTGACAGAGCGAGACTCCATCTCAAAAAATAAGTAAATAAAATAAAATAAAAATAAATTAATAATAAAAAATGCACCCACCCACATGAAAATTGAATAATAAACTGAAAAATTCCTTAACACTAATGCATTGTGTTCCTTTTCTGAGTCAGAAAAAGAGGAACAGTATAAACCTAGAAAGAATGGAAGAAAAAAGGTGATAACAATAAGAACAGAAATTAATGAAATAGAATAAAAGATGCAGTAGAAAAGATTAACAAACAAAACTCTGGCAAAGTTAAGCAAGAGACAATGGAAGAAGCAGCATATTAGAAATGAAAAGTGAATGTAGTTACAGATACGATGGAGTTTTTACAGGAAAAGAGACTATTTGCAACTATACACCAACAGCTTTGAAAGCTTAGACAACATGGAAAAATTTCTAGAAAAATAGAACATACTAAAACTGAATCAATAATAATTTTATAATGTTTGAATGATCCTATAACTCTAAAGAAATTGAAGCTCTGTTTTAAAATCTTTCCACAAAGTAAACATCAGATTCATATGGTTTAACATATGAGTTCTACCAAATTTTCAGGAAACGAATCATCCCAAAACAAAGTATTCCAGAAAATGGAAGAGGAGGGATTGAAGCTCAATTTATTTTATAAGATAATCACAAATCTAACACTAAAACCAGACACAGACATTAAAAGGAAGGACAATTACAGCTTCATGCATACGACAGTATAATTAAATGATCAGTGCAAAAATGTTCAGGGAAATTATTAGCAAATGTAATCTACTTTATTTTTATTGTTATAACATATATTTGATTTGTGTCTTTTTGGTCAGTACTTTATTTGCTCCATGCTTTCCTACAATTTCTTGTTTTTCTAGACTACAACTTTAACATCATTTATGTATGTGTATGTATATATGTGTGATACACACACATATATACACACGTAGATACTGTAATCATCTCTGTCACTGCACCTATAATATTATATTGTAGTTCTATCTTTTTGTATCCAACTACCACCCTACATCTTCTTTCTGCTTTGTGTGAGCTACATGGGAACGAGGACAATAATTTATTCACTTTTCTATCACCACTGGCTACTGTGTATCTTACTGACAACAGATGTTCAATAAATATTTGTTGAATAAATTAATGATTATTTTAGTTCAATATATTACATATACTAAAAGCAGGGACACTAAAATAGTAATTTATTTGGCATTGAACAGGTGTATTAAGTTACCTGATTTCATTTGGTCAAACTAACAAAGGGAGTGATAAGAAATCACTGAATATATTATACTCTAATGAGGAATCTTTCTTGCTAATACTCTTTCTTGTGTTTTCGAATATTTCTATTATGTCTGTATTAATGTTAATCATACATAGTTTGCATTCTCTATCCAGTGGATATCCTCTGTACCTCTTGAAGTTCTGATCATGCTATTTGCTGTGTCTGCTGACTCTTACTTGTGGTGTATGCATTCTTTATGTGTTTTGTAATTTGAATTTCTTGTTTCTCCTTTTTTTTTTTTTTTCCTTTTTGAGACGGAGTCTCACTCTGTCCCCCAGGCTGGAGTGCAGTGGTGCAATCTTGGCTCACTGCAAGCTCCATTTCCTGGGTTCACACCATTCTCCTGCCTCAGCCTCCCAAGTAGCTGGGACTACAGGCGTCCGCCACCACATGCGGCTAATTTTTTGTATTTTTAGTAGAAATGGGGTTTCACCATGTCAGCCAGGATGGTCTTGATCTCCTGACCTCGTGATCCGTCCACCTCGGCCTCCCAAAGTGCTGGGATTACAGGCATGAGCCACCGCGCCTGGCCCCTGAATTTCTTGTCTCTTAAACAGCTTTCTTTGATATATAATTGATATAAAAGGAAGTGCACCTATTTAATGTGTACAATTTAATTAGATATATGAAAACATCCATGATACCTTCTCCCAAAATTTCCATTTGTCCCTTTGTTTTTGTGTTTATTTGTATGTGCGTGTGATAACACATAATGTGAAATATACCCCAATATAAATCTTTGAAGTGCACAATATTGTATGTTCACCTTAGGTAGTATCATACATGAGATCTCTAAATCAGAATAACTGAAACTTTACACTCATTGAACAACTCCTCAATTTCCTCAGCCCCTAGCCCCTGGCAACCACTATTGTATTCCCTGATTCTATGAGTTTGACTATTTTAAATTCCTCATGTAGGTGAAATCATATATATACATATATATACATATATACATATATATGTATATATGTATATATGTATATATATGTATATATGTATATATATACACACACACATATATATACACACACATATATACACACATACATATACACATATATATTATATATATATTTTATATATATATATCAGGTTATTTGCTTTTTTGCTGTTAAGTGTTAGGAGTTCCTTATATATTTTGGAAATTAACTCCTTATTAGATATAAGATTTGCAAATATTTTCTTCAATTCTGTAGGTTGTCTTTTTACTCCATTAACTGTTTGTTTTGCTGTGCAGATGTTTTTAGTTGGATATAGTCCCATTTATCTATTTTTCCTTTTGTCACTTGTGCTTTTGATTTCATATTCAAGAAATAATTCAGAAGACTAACGTCAAGAAGCTTTTCCCCCTGTGTTTTCTCTTAGGAGTTTTTCAGCTTCAGGTCTTACCCTAGTTTGTAATCCATTTTGAGTTACTTTTGTATATAGTGAAGGTAGAGGTTCAATTTGTTTTGCCTGTGGATATATTCAGTTTTCCCAGAATCATTTGTTTGAAAAGGCTATCCTCTATTGTGTACTTTCGGCAACCTCATTGAAAACCATTTACCATATATGTGTGGGTTTATTTCTGAGCTCTCTTTTCTGTTCCATGGGTCTATAGCTCTATCCTTACGCCAATACTATACTATCTTATTGTAGCTTTGTAATATATTTTGAAATCAGAAAATGTGGTGACACTAGCTTTCCTCTTTTTCAACATCTTTGCTGTTATGTAGCTCTGTGGTTCCCTAGGAATTTTAGCATTGTGTTTTCTATTCCTACAAAAAATGTCATTGGGATTTTGATGGGGATAGCCCTGAATCTGAACATCACTTTGGGAACTATGTACATTTTATCAACATTAAGTCTTTCAATCCATGAATATGAGATATTTTCCTATTTATTTGTATCTTTTAATTTTTCTTTTATTAATTGTTGTAGTTTTCAGTGTTAAAGTCTTTTGCCTCCTTGGTTACGTTTATTCTTAAGAAGTTTATTCTTTTCGATGCATTGTAAATGGTGTTGTTTTATTTTCATTTGTTCTTTGATAGTATGTAGAAATGTAACTGATTTTTGTATGTTGACCTTGTCTACTACAACTTTATTGAATTTGTTTATTATTTCAGTTTTTTGTGAAGTCTTTAGGATTTTCTACATATAGGATCATATAATCTGCAAACAGAAACAATTGTACTTCCTTCTTTTATTTCTTTTTTTCTTACCTAATTACTCTAGCTATAATTTCTAGTACTACTTTGAGTAGAAGTGGTAAGCATGAGCATCTTTGTCTTATTCCTAATCTCAGAAGACAAACTTTCGATTTTTCAGTGTTGAAAGTGAAGTTAGCTGTGGGCACCTATATTGATCAGGGATGCTAGCATGTAATTTTATTTTCTTGTGGTGTCCTTGGCTTTTATATCAGGGTAATGCTGGCCCCATAAAATGAATTTGGAAATGTTCCCTCCTCTTCAGTTTTCTGGCTTTTCTTTTTTGGGAGTTTTTTTTTTATTAATAATTCAATCTTCTCACTTATTTTTGGTGTATTCACAATTTCTATTTCTTCATGATGAGTATTGATAGGTTGTATATAACTAGAAAGTTTTAAATTTATTTTTGGTTGTCTAGTTTTGCTGACATATTTTCATGGTAATCTCTTAGGATCATTTTTATTTCTGTGGCATCAGTTGTAATGTGTCCTCTTTCATTTCTGATTTTATTTATTTGAATCTCCTACATTTTTTCTCCATCTAGCTAAAGGTTTGGCAATTTTGTTTAGCTTTGTAAAAAACAACTCTTGCTTTCACTGATTTTTTTTCTATTCTTTTCCTAGTCTCTACTTTGTTTATTTCTGTTCTAATCTCTATTATTTCCCACCTTTGGCTAACTTTGGGCTTAGTTGTGTTTTTTTTTCATTTTTTATTTTTTATTTTTTTTAATTTTTTTCCCAGTTCCTTTCTAGTAAAGTTAGGTTGTATACTTGTGATCTTTCTTCTTTTTTAATGTAATCATTTTGAGCAGAGTTTGAGTACCATGCATGAACTAGGTTGAGGATCTGTACCTCCGAGAAATTTCTATTTTCTTCTGCTGGCTTCCCAATAATATTGCCAGGTCACTGCTACATTTTATGCCAATTACCCAGTGTAAAAATGTTGGGGGCATGCAAGTAGTATACATTTGAACCCTAAAACAGAGTGCAGACACATGTTTACTAATTCTGCAATTATAACAAGTCTAAATTAGTCAAGCCTTATTTTCTTTTTACTCTGTAGATGGACAGGTATTTCCCACCATTCAACTAATGGTGTAACTCATTAGGACATCATTAGGACCTCAGCTATATGCAAGTGCTTCCATTCTTAAATCCCCATTTTCTATGAGCTCAAAGCCTCCCGTAATCATGACCTTTCAAATACAAACTGCTGACTTATTAAGACAAGCAAATTCACTCAGTCTATTGCTGTGCACTGCTGTTCTCTCTCTTCATTTTATTCCCTAGGATTTCCCTAATTGTATTGTGAGTTCAGGTATTCAGTTGAAATAATGTTGTTTTATTATATTGGGCATTTCTTGGTGATTTTAGTTTTGTATTTCTGTTTACCTGGAGAGTTTTCAGAATACTTTGTCTGTCATGTTAGTGGAAATCTAAGTCTGTTTTCTTTTTTATTCATTCATATAAATTCATTTATATCATTTTCTTCAAATCTAAATTGGTGAATATAAAATTTTCACTAAAGATTTTGCAGCAGATATATTCTCTATAATTACAAAAGCATCTAACACTCTACAATGTATATCATAAATATCCTAAAAATAAAACGTAAAGATAGATGTTGAAACCAATTGAAAATACCGGCATTTTTTATTCATAACCATATGATACTTGGTTATTCACATCTGATCTATTTCTTGCCTTCCTGATATCTTCTAGATTTTGTCATATATTTTTTTTGCAGTTCCTGCCTCTGGCACAGCTAGAAACATAAGCCCATTGGGATTTTCAATACTATGACTATGAATTAAATTACTTTGTCATCTGAACCAGAAAGTGAACAACAAACTCAGTAACGGTTAAAACCAAAGACTTGACAGGTAACGACAGTCCACCCTCTCCCTCAGCACATGGAGATTGCAGCAGTTTGTGTTAGAGGTCTTAAATGTCAAAATTTCCTGCCCAGGATGTAGAAGGTAAAAACATGCTTAATCTTGAACCTCGCAATAGAGTAACTGTTAAGGACAGTTTTTTGATGCTTCTGGTATAATATTTCCTTGTTTACTTCAAGAGGCACCTTTCGGAATTTCTGGAACAAAGATAAGGTGCCTGTGCTAATAGTAAGGTAAAACGACTTGAAGCTAATGTTTTACTCATTTTTTTCTTTCATTATTTGAGTATAAGTTGCCTAGATGGGTTAACTGCTCTTGAAGCCCGTGCAGACCAGTGATTTCTTTCCATATTTCCCTCATCCTGGTAGTCTATGGTGTCTTGTTTGTACTCTGTGTCTTTGCAGCAATGTCTCTTCTCACTTCAGGATGTTGATAGAGCGATAACTGGCTGAGCTACAGTTTATGAGTGTACGACAATAAATTACCTCTCGTTTTTGACCTGACAGAGTCTTAAGTAGATTCAAATTATTGAAACTAAGAGTGATTTTTAAACCACATTGAAACAGAACAATTTTGTAGCTTTTACCTTTGGATATGGAGTGTAATACGTGATTTAGAGACCTTATATAAATATCCTGTTTTTCCTTTATAAAATGTTCTCTTTACAATGCTGACTTCCAAGAACTTATAGAATTATCCATTATTTCCAATTTATTGAACTTTTAAATTGAAAATAACACCTTTTGTATATCTCATCTTTAGTGTTCTCAGATTTGTAGACAGTACAAAAGCTTGATCTAATTTTACCAATATTCTCTAGCACAAAGCTCTCCATAGCCTCATTTCCCACTAATCCCTTGTTCATGATGCAGCCACACTGGACTATGGATTTCTTTTATTAATTACCAAAACACTTACCTTATCCCTTTTTCCTACATTAGCCTGTGTAAGCCAGATAGGAGGCCCTGAAGGAAATCTAAGTATTTCATCTCCAAATATATTTCTTTGATATATTTTTAAATAGCCCTGCAAAGCTGTCTCTTCTGGGAGAAATTTACACTCCTTAGAGAATGTTTCCCTTACTAGGTCTTTTCCAGGGGAGTCTGACACCTTTTAAGGTCTCATGAGAGACACTCACCATCTATTCTTTTTGAAGCTTGCTATCTAGAAGTTTCATCTATGTGACAAGAACCTGGGCTTTCACAACCACTCTTATCTTAACTCAAGCTGATTTCAATGCTTTAGGTAGAGCTTAATTCTTTCAACTAATTGTCAATCAGGAAATCTTTGAATCCACCTATGAACTGGAAGCCCCACTTTGAGACGGCCTGCCTTTCCAGGCCAAACCAATGTATACCTTATGTGTAATGATTTATGTCTTTGTCTGTAACTTCTGTCTCCCTAAAATGCATAAAACCAAGCAGTAACCCAACCACACGGGGCACATATTCTCAGGACCTCCTGAGGCTGTGTCACAGGCCATGGTTCTTAATCTTGGCAAAATGAACCTCTAAATTGATTGAGATCTAACTCAGATACTTTTTGATTTATACCTGTCAACTCTTGAAGGTGGAGAATCTGTCCTTTTTATCTTTAATCTTCCATGGTGTCTAGGCTTTCTTGATAAGAGTAGGTGTTCAACAAATGCTGAACTGAATTAAACCTAAAATCCAAATTTAGACATCACTTATTTTCTTTGTAGAGCAAAATTGCCACACACAATTTCCACAGATATCTAATTAACTCAAATTTCATATTTTATATTCTTATTTTTTATTCTTCTCTTTTTTTTTCCAATATGAGGATGAAACTTCAGTTAGGTTGTATTTTGTCAGAGTTCTACAGAGGGATAGAGCTACCAGAATATATGTATGGATGAAAGGGAATTTATTAAGGAGAATTGACTCACATGAGCACAACGTAAAGTCCCACGATAGGCTGTCTATAAGCTGAGAAGAAAGGAAGCCAGTAGTGGCTCAGCCCAAGTCCCAGAACCTCAAAAGTAGGGAAGCCGACAATGTAGCCTTCATTCTTTGGCCAAAGGCCTGAGAGCCCCTGGTAAGCCACTGGTGTAAGTCCAAGAGTCCAAAAACCGAAGAGCCTGGAGTCTGATGTTTGAGGGCAGGAAGCATCTAGCATGGGATAAATGATGAAGGTCAGAAGACTCAGCAAGTCAGCTCATTCCACCTTCTTCTGCCTGCTTTACTCTAGCTGTACTGGCAGCTGACTGAATAGTGCTCACACACATTGAGGGTGAGTCTGTGTCTCCCAGTCCACTGACTTAAATGTTAATCCTCTTTGCCAACACCCTCACAAACACACCCAGAAACAATACTTTGCATCCTTCAATCCAAGCAAGTTGACACTCCGTATTGACCATCACACAGGTCTAAAGCCTATGCCTAATGGGGTGGATGCCTGCAGCTGGCCTCTCTCAGATTTAATCCAGGCCACAGTGCCTTGTACTAGCCCATTTACTTATAAAGTGAGTGAACAGATATGAATGTCCAAGGTCAATATGCATTAATACTCCAATGCAGTTGATTTATTCATGACTGCATGAATCCAGGAGGCTGACATGAAATCAGAATTTCTTCATGCCTCTCAGAAAAGTTGGAGGGTGCCATAGGGGGATGAATCCTCTCCCTCAGTAGAAAACAAAGATGGGGTGGTCCGGTTTCTCCTTTTCAAAGTCCTTCCATTAGAAAACAAAAATGGACGGAGTCTCGCTCTGTTGCCGAGGCTGGGGTGCAGTGGCGCATCTCGGCTCACTGCAAGCTCCGCCTCCCGGGTTCACACCATTCTACTGCCTCAGCCTCCTGAGTAGCTGGGACTACAGGCGCCCACCACCATGCCTGGCTAATTTTTTGTATTTTCAGTAGAGACAGGGTTTCACCGTGTTAGCCAGGATGGTCTCGATCTCCTGACCTAGTGATCTGCCTGCCTCAGCCTCCCAAAGTGCTGGGATTACAGGCATGAGCCACCCTGCGAAAAGAGGAAGTCAAATTGTCGCTGTTTACAGATGACATGATTGTATATCTAGAAAACCCCATCGTCTCAGCCCCAAATCTCCTTAAGCTGATAGGCAACTTCAGCAAAGTCTCAGGATATAAAATCAATGTGCAAAAATCACAAGCATTCTTATACACCAATAACAGACAAACAGAGAGCCAAATCATGAGTGAACTCCCATTCACAATTGCTTCAAAGAGAATAAAATACCTAGGAATCCAACTTACAAGGGATGTGAAGGACCTCTTCAAGGAGAACTACAAACCACTGCTCAATGAAACAAAAGAGGATACAAACAAATGGAAGAACATTCCATGCTCATGGGTAGGAAGAATCAATACTGTGAAAATGGCCATACTGCCCAAGGTAATGTATAGATTCAATGCCATCCCCATCAAGCTACCAATGACTTTCTTCACAGAATTGGAAAAAACTACTTTAAAGTTCACATGGAACCAAAAAAGAGCCTGCATTGCCAAGTCAATCCTAAGCCAAAAGAACAAAGCTGGAGGCATCACACTACCTGACTTCAAACTATACTACAAGGCTACAGTAACCAAAACAGCACGGTACTGGTATCAAAACAGAGATATAGATCAATGGAACAGAACAGAGCCCTCAGAAATAATGCTGCATATCTACAACCATCTGATCTTTGACAAACCTGACAAAAACAAGAAATGGGGAAAGGATTCCCTATTTAATAAATGGTGCTGGGAAAACTGGCTAGCCATATGTAGAAAGCTGAAACTGGATCCCTTCCTTACACCTTATACAAACATTAATTCAAGATGGATTAAAGGCTTACACGTTAGACCGAAAACCATAAAAACCCTAGAAGAAAACCTAGGCATTACCATTCAGGACATAGGCATGGGCAAGGACTTCATGTCTAAAACACCAAAAGCAATGGCAACAAAAGCCAAAATTGACAAATGGGATCTAATTAAACTAAAGAACTTCTGCATAGCAAAAGAAACCACCATCAGAGTGAACAGGCAACCTACAGAATGGGAGAAAATTTTTGCAATCTACTCATCTGACAAAGGGCTAATATCCAGAATCTACAATGAACTCAAACAAATTTACAAGAAAAAAACAAACAACCCCATCAAAAAGTGGGAAAAGGATATAAACAGACACTACTCAAAAGAAGACATTTATGCAGCCAAAAGACACATGAAAAAATGCCCATCATCACTGGCCATCACAGAAATGCAAATCAAAACCACAATGAGATACCATCTCACACCAGTTAGAATGGCGATCATTAAAAAGTCAGGAAACAACAGGTGCTGGAGAGGATATGGAGAAATAGGAACACTTTTACACTGTTGGTGGGACTGTAAACTAGTTCAACCATTGTGGAAGTCAGTGTGGCAATTCCTCAGAGATCTAGAACTAGAAATACCATTTGACCCAGCCATCCCATTACTGGGTATATACCCAACGGATTATTAATCATGCTGCTATAAAGACACATGCACACGTATGTTTATTGTGGCACTATTCACAATAGCAAAGACTTGGAACCAACCCAAATGTCCAACAATGATAGACTGGATTAAGAAAATGTGGCACATATACACCATGGAATACTATGCAGCCATAAAAAAGGATGAGTTCATGTCCTTTGTAGGGACATGGATGAAGCTGGAAAGCATCATTCTCAGCAAACTATCGCAAGGACAAAAAACCAAACACCGCATGTTCTCACTCATAGGTGGGAATTGAACAATGAGAACACACGGACACAGGAAGGGGAACATCACATACTGGGGCCTGTTGTGGGGTGGGAGAAGCGGGGAGGGATAGCATTAGCAGATATACCTAATGTTAAATGACGAGTTAATGGGTGCAGCACACCAACTGGGCACATGTATACATATGTAACAAACCTGCACATTGTGCACATGTACCCTAAAACTTAAAGTATAATAAAAAAGAAAAACAAAACAAAACAAAAATGGAGGTGGTCAGGTTTATCTTTTTGAAAGAATTGATGGAATTCTTATGCTGATTATTCAATATTATTGACAATTATATGGCCTTGTGTGAGGCCAGGAGAGTTGCATCTCCAACAGGGAAAATGCAACTGTATCTCTTTCTCTGTGCAACAATTTTACATCAGTTAGTTTGCAGTAAATTTTACTAAGGAACCTATATCATGTATCTCTGTGTTGATATTACTGCTACCCTTATGACACTTGTCTTAGCCGTTCTGTATAATACAGAAGCATTATTATGGGAATATAAATAGTATTTTTAAACAGAAACTCTATAATTTATACAAACAAACAGGTGCTGTCATTTGTTGAACTCCTCTTCAACAATTTTTTTATTGAAAGAAAATCTTCAGCTAAATTAAATTTAACAGTTTAATTGAGCAAAGAATGATTCACAAATCTGTCAGCCTCCTGAGCCAAAGTAGGCTCAGACCCTCTAGCACAGCCATGTGGTGGAAGAGGATTTATTCACAGAAGAAGAAAAGTGATGTACAGAAAATGAAAGTGAGGTACAGAAATAGAGCGGTTATAGCTCAGCATTTGTCTTATTTGAACACCGTTTGAACAGCTGGCCACATCTGATTGGCCAAAACTTGGTGACTGGCAAAAGAGTAGACTTCAGTCTGTTTAAAATTCCATTTAGATTGTAGTTCACTATGTACAGAGAAACCTTTAGGCTGAACTTAAAATATGTAAGGAGATAGCTTTAGGCTAAACTTGATTTAAAAATTCCCCCTTTTTCTTCATCCTCACACTTTTGAGAGATTGACCAAACTCTAGTCATCATTGTTACTCTCACCATCATAAATGTACTTATTTGGTCTTGAAAACCACTGGGGAACAGTAGAACAGTGAGTTTTGTAAGGTAGGAACTGGGATTTCAGGTTATTTTTTTAAGGGTTAGAGTATAGGTTAACTCCTTATGTTGGAATATCCTGTTTACAGGAGAAAAAACAAAACCTGGTTTCTTCTAAGATCTATGTTTTCTTAAAGTCTTAGTTTAATTATGTCACATTTAGCACAAGTGAATCTATTTTGGTTTGGTCTGGTCTGTTGGGCCCTAGTGCATAAGCTTAGTCCAAAACAATGACCTCCCATGCTTTTGTTTAAAATTTCCCCCTTTTGGCCAGGTTCTCACTTAGGTAAGAGTGTGACAAAAACTTAGGTCCTTCGTGCCACTCTAAGTTACCATCATTTTTTTTTATCTGAACATATTATTCATAGGTTATAGTGTCCTCATGGTCGCACATTTCTTTCAGCTCTTGTCATTTTAGCTGAAGAGAGACCATTTGACATTCTGTATGCATTCAACATTTAAAACTTTTGAGAGAATACAGCTCATCAGGGAGACTACCACTATGACTATCAGGAGGATAATGCTCCAAACTCTTAGAGTTTGGAGTACGCTCCTTACCTAGCACCCTCATAAACCAAACCAACTAAAATAAAAGAGATGAAAGAATGAGCTAAATAGTCTACTCGCTTTAACTGAGAAGTCTCTTCATTAATCCCTGAAAACGGAATCTCTATAATACGTGATGTGATGTATTTCTCCATGGGAAACAAGTGCCAGAAGCTACACTGATACTTCTCTGTTTAGGTAGTAAATAATGTAGAACAATTCTATTATCTAGCATAACTTTCACAAGAGAATTTAAAGTCCGCTGTGTAACCATAGCCTTTACAGTACAGTCGGCTATAGAGCCTATCATGAGGAACAAATTACTAATCATGGCCTCTTTTATTCCAAACCACGGAAAAAGGGAACTAACAATGATGCCCTTCTAGAAGAGCAAACACTTCCAGGCAATGTTCTCTTTAACCCATGATGTAATTTAAGAGGAGTGAAACTGGTTTCTGACTTGTTATGAAGCATATATGTACCATTAAAATTTCTCAGCTACACTGGGGCTTTATGCCTTCATCTTTCATCTACCAAGGTATAAGGTTATCCATGTATAAGGCTGGCTGCAAAATCCTTCATAAATAAAAGTATACCCCAAGAGAGAACACAACGGACCCTCTTTTCACTTCTATTGTTTACAGAGGCATAAGCAAGGGGGAAAAAAATCACAGATAAGAGTCTCAGCTGGGCACGGTGGCTCATGCCTATAATCCCAGCACTTTGGGAGGCTGAGGCAGGCGGATCACTTGAGGTTGGGAGTGTGAGACCAGCCTGACCAACATGGAGAAATCCTGTCTCTACTGAAAATACAAAAGTAGCCAGGTATGGTGGCACATGCATGTAATCCCAGCAACTCGGGAGGCTGAGGCAGGAGAATTGCTTGAACACGGGAGGCAGAGGTTGTGGTGAGCTGAGATCGCACCATTGCACTCCAGCCTGGGCAACAAAATCGAAACTCCATCTCAAAAAACAAAAAAAATGTCTCATGACAGTAGAGAAGTCTTGATCCATGATCTTGGGAAAAAGCTGTTCACATCAAGGATGGCGTTTTCTTCTAGGGAGTACCTCCCTTGATTAGCTTTACCTTAAGGTTTCCAATGGGTGTACAATTACAAGAATGAGGACCCTTCTCAATTCTGAGATATGATCCCAAGGTTCAAGGTCCCAAAGTTTTGCTGCAGTGTGGATGGCAAGAGCAGACTTTCTCTGATGTTCTCAAAAGATCCAGTCTTCAGGTTCTAGATGTGAAGGGGATGATTATCCTCAGTAAACCATGAAAAGCTTTCTTTGCCTGGTGAAAATACAATGTGGCATAAGAAGCTGCTGTAAAAAAAAAAAAAAAATCAACCCCTTTGCATGGGAAACCTTTTCTACAACAGAAAACATGCATTTGAGACAGCAAGGTGGATGAGGGTCCTTGGGAAAACTCCACCTAGCCCATACACTGGGGTAGGACCTTGGGAAATTTGCACCATTTGCAATGGGGAGGAGCCTGGCCTCTCCTCTTCCTGTGTGAAACCTGGGATTCAAGCTGCCAGCGGGAAGGACTAAGCAGGGACTGTGGCCTAAAGGAGTCCCTGTTTCCCCTTTTTCTTCCTTTTCACCCAGTAAATCCTTGTCTTACTCACCACTCAAATTGTCTGCGAGCCTCAATTTTCATGGCTGTGGCACAAAGAACCCCATTTTTAAGTGAACTAAGGAAAAGTCCTGCAGTACTTTTGGCACACAATGTGGGAACTCAAGAAGTGGTGAGTGAAATGGGGACTCAAAACCTCTTACTGTTGCTTCTAAGCCTTTTCATCCTCAGATTTCTGAGGGTGGGGAAAACCATGCCCCCACCTTCCCATCGCTCCTGTGCCTTGTCATGGCTTTTTCTTTTCTTTTTCAGGAGGGACCAGCGAGCAGCAGCTACCCTCCACCCCCCACTCCCTGCTGGGCCTGGGACACATGGTCCAAGGGTCCTGCACAGCTGGCTGGCTGGTTCCCAGCCACGCACCACTGCCACAGCCTTCCCCTTCCTTGGCCAAGGGGTTTAACTCAATCAGGCAGTAATTAAGCTTCAACTTTTCTTTCCGGTGGAGGAAACAGTTGAATAAGAGGTTTCTCCCCAGGCATTTTTAAACTGTTTCTTTCTTTTCCTTCTCTACCCCATCAGTAGTTAACTTTTGAGGGTTTTTTCCTCTTTTAGAAGATGTTTTACTAGGCCAGGCCCCCCCACCTATCACTGTATTCTCTGCAAAATTTTGGTTGTGAAATCAAGCCTCCATCTTGCTTTACATCCGGGTGCCATGGCCAGTAACCACTTGGCAAGGCTTTGTGTAGCACTCCTGCCTGAGGGGATGAGCCCTCTGTGGTTCCATATCTGCATGTTTTCCTAGCCCTGTCTCTTAAAGGGCCCTACCCAGCGACTGGGTTTTCTTCTGCCTGTGTGTGTGTACTGTGTGTGATATCTGTTAAAGGAGCTCTAATTAATTTGGCCTAAAGAAAGACAAGCACGGGCCAGGTGCGGTGGCTCATGCCACCACTTTGTCAGCACTTTGGGAGGCCGAGGTGGGCGGATCACCAGGTCAGGAGATCAAGACCATCCTGGCCAACATGGTGAAACCCCATCTTTACTAAAAGTACAAAAATTAGCTGGGCCTAGTGGCGCATGCCTGTAGTCCCAGCTACTCGGGAAGATGAGGCAGGAGAATCGCTTGAACCCGGGAGGCAGAGGTTGCAGTGAGCTGAGATCACGCCCCTGCACGAAAGAGAAAGAAAGAAAGGGAGAGAGGGAGAGAAGGAAGAAAGGGAGAGAGGGAGAGAAGGAAGAGAGGGAGAGAGGGAGAGAGGGAGGGAGGGAGGGAAGGAGGAAGGAGAGAAAGACAAGCGCTTGGATCAAGTATTTTGTTTTTAAGGGAAGCTAAAAGCTGTGGTACCTTTCAGTTCAGATGACTTTAATCTTTGAGAAATAAAAACAGCCTTAAAGATTATTGGTAAAATGCAGGTCAGATGCAAGGTTTGCTAAGAGTTCTGAGGTTACAAGGTGCTTTTTGGGTTTTGAGAAGTACTTGACTTGCCGGCTTCACAATTGGTAAGGCCTGGGACATATGGAACTTAACCACGCCCTTAATTCTGCTGCAGTCAAACCTTGGCTGCACTTAGCACACAGTTAAAGCAACTTAGCAAGTTTTACCTTAAAGTTAAAAATCGCTAGGAGTTATCATTTGGACATGTAATTGAAACTACTGAAAATAGATTTACATGCAAGCTGTGTAAGAACAATAAAATGTGTGGTTTTTTCTTTTATCTTTTTTTTTTTTTTTTAGTAAAAGGATATAATGAGTCATGGAAATGTAAATTTTTGCCTGGGGTTAAAGGATTGTATTAAATTAGATAAGAAAAACCTGAAGGTTCAAAGAAGTGGTGGAAGAATTGTGGAAATTAATCTTGCGGAAGAGGTTCTCTGTGTGAACTTATTGACTAAATTCAAAAAAGGGTATTATGTGGTTTTTCTGTAAATTGAGCATTGAAATAAAAGCACAACAAAGTTTTCCTAAGGCACTAATCTGCCCTTTGGCAACATTTTTAAAGGGTTACAAAGGGTTTCTGCTTCTTCAAAATTTCAGAGTCATCATTTTGGCAAAATAAATAACTTACGTTAATCTGGAATTCCATTTCATAATACCAAGTGTTTTAAACTTAACATATTTAACAGCCTTCCCAAAATCAAACTTAAGTTTCAAAATTGTCTTTCCTGACACCTGGCTTTTCACGTACTTCAGAAGGCCTATGAATTGTCCAGAAAAGAGGTAAACAGGATTATTTAACATGTTTAGGTACATGGGATTGCCAAAATGATGTTCAATCTTCTTTAGGTTATATCTTTGGTGAATAATGTTAATATATGTTCCAAAATGGTATGGGATTTCTAAAATTCTAATGTCTGATATATGCTATCCATCATAATAAAGGCTGTTAAGTTAAGTTATAGTAAATCACGAAGATAACCAATTTGTCAATTGTGTCTCTAACTGTAACTACCCTGGACATTTTGTTATTCACAGACAACTGTTGTCTTGCTTTAATCCTTTTCAAAGATGGTTTATAGTAAGCCATAGGACTCTGACAGGTGCTCTCAAATACAATTTCTGATTTTATTTGAGACAATCAAGTTTCTGATAAATTTGGAGATTATAACATTGGAATAAAGGAAAATGTACAGGACTCATGAAGAGCTGAAATGCTCACAAATATCAAGCAAAACAAGAGTTAACCAAATGGACTAAACTCAGAAACTGAAGCAATCCTTTTAGCCTTTGCATGGAATATTGGTGATCCTTGTTTTGTTTTTCACAGTCAACTTATTTTGAACTATTTATGGCCTTTAATAATTGAGTGAGGTATACTCCTATGACCAAGATTTGGAGCATGTTTGTTTCTCTCTGCTTGGTTCCTCTAGAATTTGGAAACCATGTATTCTTAACTTATGGCAATGTAGTCCTTTGCATCACTGCAGTAAGAATACTTTTTTTTTTTTTTTTGCAACAAGACACAATTTTAAAAAGTGGTAGTTTTACCAAGGCTTTGATGGGAATTGTATGCTTCCCTTTAAAGAGTCAATCTTGACTTGCAGAGCCAATAAAAGCCCAGTGGGGAAACTGGCCTCATAACCCTCATCTACACAGTCCCTGTATAGGGTTCCTGACCGGTGGTCAATAAGGAATGTCACTTTCTAACAGGTCTAGGAGTTTCAAGTTTATCTTGGGACCTTAAGAGGAGAGAATCACCCAACTTGCAGGTATTTGAAGATACAAACTTATGGCTGGGCTTGGCTTTAAAAGGTCTTATCTGAGATTCCTTGGGGAACAGAGTTTCGTGAAAGCCAATCCAAAAGGCTTATGTAGAAATAATTATTCTCGCTGCACTTTATGCAAATAATCAGGCCAAGTATAAGACTAAAGTATTCTGTAAACCACTCGGTCCTATAATAATTTGTTTTTTAAACAACATGAGGACTGGAGAGACAGAAATCATGTTTCAAAACTTATCATACATTTGTCATTAAATTATAATCCCATTAATTGTTTTTAAGTTTTCGCCTACATTTTTAGACTAACCCTGCTTGGTCCTGTGAAACAACCAACAATCTCTGGCTGCAGCTCAGAAAGAACAAAAGGGATGGGTAATGTAGAAATCCGGGTCAATACTCTAGTTCTAGGCAATTAGCCTGCAAATCCTGCCAGGTGATACGAATAAATAGGATGCCCATCACTTGGAGGTTTCCTTTTTGGGAAAGTAAGACGAAGGGAGCTAACCAAATACAAGCACCTGTGCCCAAATCTTAGTAAGCATAACTATAGCCACCAATTATCTGGGTGTGTCACAAGACATCCTTTTCTCTCTCCCTTGTTGGAAGAGGACTCAGTTCCACAGTTTCACCTTAGCATTCGACTTAACAATAAGGAGTCCACGCAACCCCCACCACCAGACACATTTTTGTCCCAGACTCAGTTCCAAGCTTCGAGTCAAAGCCCTAGAAAAGAAAACTGGATCGGAGGGATCCAGAGGCAAATGACAAAAGTGGTTAAAAGGCACAGCAAAGGTGAGCGTGGCTGATTCTTGCCGATTAAGCCAACCCCAAGCTTCCTGTATCATGGATAAAGGCCAGGTTAATATCCATGGCATAAATGAGGTCTAGGGCACTCCAAGCTACGTACAGTAGGGGGTTTAGAGGCATAGATGAGAGCAGAAAACTCCTATTCTCTAGGCCCTTTGTGCTTCCTGGGTGCAAGCCACTTTAGCACTCATGGCGGAACCTGCCAAGGTTACTGGGACTCAGAGATGCAAGGATGGAAGAGGTAAAGGGGACACTCTTCCCCCTCTCCCTCACGTACTGTGGGTATCTGCTAGGAAGAGAAGGGAACCAGGCATGCCTGCTCCCCTCTTTCTAGATGGATAGCCATTCATTTTCAGTCTGTACCCCTTTAGAATGCATCATGAACCCCTGGGACTCCTTTGAAAAAAATGCCTTCTTTTTTCCTTTCTTCTCCTCTGTCTTCTCTTCACTGATAGATAATTGTGTCTCTGCACTAAAGGACACTTCCCTCAGATGCATCCTCCAAACTGGAAAGAGTTAATTTCCCAAATCTTAAACTAGTTGGCTTAGGATTGGGCTCAGGAGAAGGGAACCCAGAAGCCCAACATGCCAGGAAAGGGTAAAGTGTTTTTACCAGTCAGGCTTTTGGCTTCCCTCTCCCTGTGCAAACTGGTAAAAAGCCTCAGAATGTTTGAGCTGACCGTACCCCTCCCCTTGTTTCATTTTGATACATGTTTTCTAATAACTTGGTTTGTCTGTTCTTGCCTTCAGACCATCAAACTCCAAACAGTCATACAACCAGAGCATCTGACAATGGCCCCTTCTGCTGGAAATCTTTAGGTTGGCCTCTGAGGGAGCTCTGACTGCCATTTTCCCAAAACAGCACCCCCTGTCAGCAGGAAGCAGTTAGGATGGGTCTTCATGCTTATATTTAATCTAACGGCAGTTAAATGTACTTCTTTAGGGCGGGGGAATGATATAGCCAGGTGGGAGAGGGTCCCCGAAAAAACTCGCGCTGGGGTGGAACCTTGGGGAGTTTGTACCATTTGCAGTGGGGAGGGGCCTGGCCCCGCCTCTTCCTGTGTGGAACCTGGGATTCAATTGGCTGGCGGGGGAAGCACTAAGCAGAAACTGTGGCCTACCAAGAATCCCTTGTTTCCTCCTTTTCTTCCTTTTCACTAAATAAAATCTTGTCTTACCATTCAAATTGTCAGCAAGCATCAATTTTCATGGACTTGGGACAAAGAACCCTATCTTTAGCTGAACCAAGGAAAAGTCTTACAACACACTGAAGATGACAATTTAATGAAATCACTCTGTAAATGTTTAAGTGGCCCATCAGGTAGCAGAATGTACCTGAATCTTTCATTGTCTTCCCAGGAATATTGGTCTGACAAACAAAACTTTGGTCATAAACTATTTTAGCAATTTAGAAGTCACCATACCAATATATATTTAATTTTGATCATCTTATCTTTTCCATGATGAGTCATGGAATGCAGAACTTTTAATAACAAACAGTTTAAGAACTCAGGAAGGACAGGTGGCCATCCTGGTTCTCCCCGAGTCCATGTTTAACACTGGACAAACTTAACGTCCTTTTGAATACTAGTTGTTTCTCCAATTTAGGTACATAGCACTGATGGCTGATGGATTATCATAGGTAATTTGACTTAGACCGTGGAGTTCACTCAAATCATACATTTAAACAATATCAGTATTGGCTGATTTAGCATATCTGGCAACATAAACTTCTTGGTATTTAATTGATTTTTGTTCTACTTGGGTTAGCAGTTTTATAAACCAGTCAGTCTTTTCATTGAAGTTCCAGAAATTCTTAACCATCCAAAAGAAATGATTCTAAAGTTATAAGAAACCTGAATTCAAGAGTGGTTTTCAGAATCCTTTGCATCCTTTCACGAACCTTCTTGAAGATACCATATTCTAGGATTTTGTGTGCTTGTGAAGTTTTAAGAAACAGCATCAGAATTAAGCAATTAACTCTGGAAATGACTTTAAATAGTCATAACGACACAAGTGACAAGGAAATTTGGTTATTTCTGTGGTCCACAATAATATAAGAACCATAATTATGATTAGTAGCATATACTCAGACATGTTCAAATTTTAGAAATCTCACATAAATTTGGAACATATATTAATAACATTCATTAAAATTTAACCTGAAGAAGGTTAAACATTATTTCTTATTTTGACAATGTTTTCCATGTAACATAACATGTCAAATAATCCTGTTACTTCTCTTTTGGATGCTTCAGGGGGCCCTCTGTAGCATCTCAAAGTTAGAGGTCAAAAAAAATACTTAACTTTGAAGCTGAAATTTGATTTTATGCCTAATAATTTAAAGGTTTAAAAAGTGACCAAAGTGGAATTACAGATCACAGTTAAACAACAGTCATTAATATAACCAAAGTGATAATTAAAAGATATTTAAAAACAAATATTTATCATACCTGTACTCTTTGATAAAGGAGACTTAGTTTTCTAAGCAATCAAAATACTTAAGACAGCATGAGACAAAAGCTGTCTCCTCTTGTTTTCTCTTTCCTTTTTTTCAGTTTACTCAAAAAGTGAATGAAAATATTTTACTGTCTTATTAATACTACACAAATTTTTTTTCAAAAGAGAAAACATAATTTACTTCCGTATTAGTGTACTATTAATACAAAAACTAAATTTAATAAAACCTCATAAAAATTTATCAAATTTATCATCTTTTAACTGTAAGATTTCTATAAACATTTTATATTTTTCCTCAACTTTCTATATTTATCTTGTTTTATCTATTTTTTACTCCTTCAATTTGAAGACTTTAAGTAACTTTAAACCAGACAAAATTTTTAACACACATTTTTATGCTTTTATAACTTTCCTTATCAAATGCATATTTTGCTGTGGTTATACACTATATACAGAATTGTTTCTCTCATATGTAGTTGTTTTTAATGCCTAATAACTGGAAATTTCTAGTAAAAACCCTAGAAAGAAATTTTGAACTGTTGTATGTTAGGATTTGCAAATTTAAAACCATTTTATAATTTTTGAGAAAAATAGTTTTTCGAATTATTGTTTATTGACAGATCTAAATATATTTACCTTGTCTATACCATGTAAAAGTAAGATGTCAAGGTATAAAGACTTAAACTCAAGTTTAGTAATTAATATTTCAGTATCTTAACTTACAAATGACTCAGACATTTTATGATTTTTAGAAATGCTTGTTCCCCAGTGCCATAAAGAAATAGCACTTGGGCATAAATTTAATTTCCTCAAAAAGGCCATTTTTACCTTCTGCAGAAAGGGTACACTCACCAGCAGTCTTGCCACGAGAGTACACTGAACAAAGGAGACAGGGTCATTTATAACCTGACACGTCTACCCTACTGCTGTGTCCGGTTTCCGTTGGCTGGAACGGGACCTCACATTCTGTATTTGTCCAGATTGGCTAGCAACTTAGAACTTTTAAAAAGAGGCAAAGGCAGAGGACACCAAAGGAAGGAGGAAGTAACTTGTGGAATGCTGAGAAAGGTAAAAACACCTTCACATAAGGAAGAGGCACAGGCTATGACCTAATGCTTGCTTGGACCAGTATGAGCATGCCAGAACAAATATTTAGGCTAAATTGTGGGAGCTAAGAACACAAAGTACATTGATTTCTTTATTACCGCTAGCAGATATTGAAGAATGTTAGCACAGGTCTTTGAATAAATTTTGTTTCTAAGAGAAAGTTACTATTTATTCCTAATTAGATGGGGAGGAAAGTCTTTGAAGAGGAAGCTCTACTTTACTTTTTACATGATTATTACTTAATTTAACATAACATGACTCAAAGATTTTAAATGACTGAAATGAATTTTGAAACTATGACACATGTCACCTCTCTAATGTCTTCCCCCAGTCATTCCAGGTCCCAATTAGCCACCTGGCAACCAGGAGGATCTGAAGGCCAAGGCCTGACTGAGACCATCAGGACAGAAGACAGAGCTGTGAAGACTATACCTGGAGGATCCAGCCCCTCCCAAAATAGCCAGGAGGCAAAACAGGGAAAGAAGAGGAATAAAGGGTCATATTGGGCTTGGTTCTGGCTTGCAGTTGCTGGTCTAGGCACTAGGAACCTGTCTCCTGACTTTGTCATGGTCACCTATCTAGACCCCTGAATCCAGAGACTCTAAACAAAAGACATAAGCTCACAGTGAAATCAAGCAGGTATCCAATTATATTTAATTGATAATTTTAAAGCCATTTCTATTTGACCAACAATTTAAAAACTAGCTTTATTTACCAAATATCACATCTACATAACACACACAGACATACGAACACACAGAAGCAGACCTCATAGCTCTCATAAGGGATTTTCATTTATCTGCTTTTAAATAGTTTGTCTTTTCCCCATTCAGTCTATCAGTCTTCCAATTACCAGTTTCATTACTCTAAGCAGTCGTTAACTAGGCAGTTTCGATTTCTAAAAGGACAACTCTTAGGTGGAACCAAAAAAACATATTTCATGAGCACAGAGCTAAGACTTTAGGCCTAAATATTGTATCATCATTTGCTCAAACCAAGGGAAAAAAACGACACTCTCACGAAAGTTCCATCAAGAAAAAATGGCCAGAAAAGCACCTTAAACAAAGGTATGACTTATTATGTAAATTTAAAAGAATGGTAAGAATTTCTAATGTAATAACCAGATATCCATAAAAATTGAGATTTCCTTTATAGAAGTAAATTTCTTTTACAAAAGTGTTTCAGTATGGCCAATTAAATTCCAGAAAGGTGTAGCGTAGTTCCATGGGGTGTTCTTTTTAACACAGCTACTGTTTTTAGCTAAAATCACTGAGTTCAGGGTAATGGGTGGAGTCCATTAAAGAATGGGACCAACAAAGCATTGTATGCCTGAACTTAGCATGGATAGATTTGAAAAGGAGCAAGCCTGTTGTACCTGAGGGCCTACCTTTTATAAACACCATATCTAGGATAGCTTTCTTTCCACCTGTAGGGCGGGATTCCACCTTTGGCTTTTCTACTAAGCCAAAAGGTTAGCAGATTTAATTTTCATTTTATCAATTAGTCGCTTATGCTTTTTATTTGCCTTTCATAAAGTCTTTAAATAAAAATAATGAAATCTTTTTACAAGCTTCTGCATATCAATAGGCATCTGTAGATGAGACTAATTTGGGAGCCCTCAATCAAATGCACTTCAGTGCAGTGTTCACTTAAAACATTCCACTGTAACTTATCTTTAGTAATATTTTCTGTTTCTGTAAAATGTTGCTGCTTCCAGAGCCCAATACTTATGCATGTATAAGACAGAAGGAACTTAATTCTTCAAAAATTAAATATCCCATTTTTACCTCACATATTGGCTTTCCTCTCAGGTTCCCTTGATCAACCTAGCCAATGATTTTTTTGTGTGCACAAGAAAAAATAAAACAAAGGCGTAGAACACAAAACTACTTGCAAATTTCCAAAAGCTAAATTTTACACCCCTTGCAATACTGCCATTTACTACTGGTTTCTTTCTGACCCAGTCAGAAGTAAGACGCCTGTAACTGGATCCAAGTCAGTATCCCGGACCCAGTCCAGTTTTTGTCATGAATTCCAAACCCAGTTTGGATCAAAAATTTGCACAAAGAAAACTGGAGAGCCGAATACACAAATTCACGGAGCTTTGGAATCCGAGAGAAAACTTACCATCATCCCCAGCTGCTGCGAGAGAGCAATGAACACAATGAACCCAATGGGTACCTTGCTTGGTCACTCAGCACTCCGGGGAGTTGTTAGAAGCTGTACTTCAGATCCCACTTCTGATACCATCTGTTAAAAGAAAAAGTTCAGCTGAATTAAATTTAGCAGAGTTTAATTGAGCAATGAATGATTCATGAATCGGGCAACCTCCTGAGCCAAAGTAGGTTCAGAGACTCCAGTGAAGCTGCATGGTGGAAGAGGATTTATGGACAGAAAAAAAAAGTGACTTACAGAAAATGGAGGTGAGGTACAGAAACAGCGAGATTAATTTTAGCTTGGTGATTTTTTTATTTGAACATGGTTTGAACAGTTGGCCACATTTGATTGGCCAAAACTCAGTGATTGGCACAAGAGTAGACTTTAGGCTGTTTACAATGTCATTTAAGTTATAGTTCACAACATACAGAGAAACCTTTAGGCTGAACTTATGTATGGAGGTAGCTTTAAGCTAAACTTGATTTAACAGTTTTCTAAAATCACATTTCCTCTAAATAATACCTCTACATTGCTTTAATTTTCTTATTTTCTACAGTGTCCTGATGATACTTCCATTGCCACTTAATAACCGGATGAGCTTGGGTAAGTTACCTAATCTTTTGTGCACCTCTTTTATCATCTACAAAATTAAAATAATGGCACATATTTGAGTGTGAAGCATGTACCCAGAGTTTTAGAGAAAGGATATTTAAACATTTATAGAAAAGGGTCTACTAACAAATCTTCCCAAAGGAATCTGAAAAATATTTTTAGAAGATTAATTAGGTGGCTCTTTTATCAATCCAAGCCAGAGGTCATGAGGGCCTGAACTAAAGTAATGGCTGTGGGGATGAAGAGGAAGGGACAGATCTGAGACAGAATGTACAAATGTCATGCTGTGGTTGGGAACTAGGGGTAGAAGAATCTGTGATGCCTGCCAAATTTCTTGTCAAAGGCCACTGGTTGGATGGTCACATAATTAGCTAATATAGAGAACACTGAGAGAGAGGAAATGATAAGTACGATTTTTTCGACATCTAAATATCAGAACCTAAGTTAAGTGCTTTATGGGGAATATTTTATTTAATGCATACAACTGTCTTAGGAAGTCAGTAACATAATTATTCTTGTTTTCAGATATAGAAACTGAGGCTCAAATAAGTTAAATAACTTGCCCATATAAGAAATCAAATGAGTCATATAGTCAAACACAAAATTACATCTGCTCAATTCCAGAGCAAATGCTCTTAACTATTACTAGTCCAGAATGTGCTGGTTCAACCAATGATGTATATTGCTAATGTTTATTTTTAAATGCATCCAAGTGTAAGTGTCTCATTATAAAGCTAGCACGTCCTTATTTTTCTAGTGGTATAGCCTCTAAATCTTTATTAAATCAATGTCCTAAAATGGTGATTGCAAAATATACAAGACATTGAATCCTATTTTGTTTACTAAATGTGTATGAATAAATGTATCTGAATTTCACAGACATGTCCTCAGATATATAAAAGGTAAGTTTTTGCATGAGTGAAGACTCTATTGGCACTCAATAGTGATCAATTATCCAAGCTGACTCAAGATAAACTAAGTCACTTCCAGTTCACAACTCAGTTTCTTTTGCATAGTCAATTTGGTAGTTTTCCCCTCCCTCTTCTTGTGTCATTATTCCTAAGAAGATGGAGATGTTTATGTTTTTAAAATCAGGATTCAAGCATCTTGTCCACAATAATCAGTAGTCTACTCTGGCTTCCTCTGAGATGTACCTCATACGCTTTTGCTGATTTCATTGTGTTTTGCTCTCTATTGCTGATGGTTGTAGTCCTGCCATGATCTCCTGTCGCTGGGCCATTGGGATCCTGGGAACTTGAGTGATTTCAGTTAAGTATATGAGGCAAGCTCAAATACATTGGCCTAACCCCTGCACTCAGCCATGGCTGCTCTACAACTCTGGTCCATTCTAGGACTTCTTTTGGCAACTCCCCTTGCTCCAAGTACTCTAGCCTATGCTGGAAAACTGCTGTTACCCTCTGCCTCTGCATTCCCAATCTAATGGATTACGTGAGTTCAGCTTTAAATTTGCAGCTTGTCTTTCTTGTGGGAAAATTAAGAAGAGATGGTTAGTGAGCAACTGGAAATATGTGTCTGGAACTCAGAAGAGATTTCTGGGTTTGAGATAGATTTTACAGAAGCATCAGCATATATACATGGTGGTTTCTGATATGGGTGCTGATAACATCATTCAGGAATCATGCATGAACTTATAAAAATAGAGGCAAGAATCATTGGTTATGGTTATAATTAAAGGGTATGTAGAGGAAGCAGAGACCACAAGTATATTGACATAGATACATATCTGCATGGGCTAGCTGGCAAATATACTCAGATATTTCAAGGAGTCCAAATAACCGGATCTACAATACTAGAGAATTTTAACAGGAACTAATGTAAAGATTTGCACATCCATTCAAAAAGTCAGTCGTACATAGGTACAAGATGAGGAAAGTCAGGGTTAATATGTACAACTTGGTTTTTAAAAAGACCCAGCAAGATTAAGGCTGGTTGACTACAACATCAGTGCCTAGAGTAAGAAACAATCCATCTGATCAAAACTGATTTTTCCAAATAGCTTTCTTACTTCCCTGCTTTATCTAATAAGGCCATTTATCTTCAAATTAGCATTTGGCTTTTTTTCTAGCTCTTAAGATGCAAAGTGTGTATCACCCCATCTGCTATTTTTGAGAGCCTCTGCTTTAGAATTCCTGCAATGGTTGCTTCACAATACCCCTATCTTCTAGTGTCTAATAGTCTCCTCATGTCATAGTAAAATATAATTGCTAATATACCTTATATCATTTTCTCTCTTGGCCATTTTAGCCAAATTTACATCCTCAGAAGTTAGGACACCCACTTATGATTGAGAACATATATTTGTCTTTCTGCATTTGGTTTCTCTTAAGATAATGACCTCCAGTATCATCTATGTTGCTGCAAAAGATATTATTTCATTTTTAATGGCTGAATAGTATTCCATCGTGTATATATGCCTATTATGCAATCTATGCACGTAATGAAATTGCACTTGTGTCCCATATATTTATACAAATAAATGAATAAAATAAAGCTGTAATAAAGCCAAATATAAGCATGCTTTCTTAAAGGTGCACATAAGCTGTTTTCTTTCAGTGAATGGAAGTATTTGACAGAGAAACACCTTTGGAAGCAAACATTGAGAATATGTTGTTACAACATAAAACAAGTTAGGATAATTCAGTTTTGAATCAATTACACTCAAACACCTCTGCTTCAGTAACTTAGATCTAATAGTTGTCAAGCTGGGATCAATGTCTCAGACTGGCACATTTCTCTAACCTGCTGTTGTGTTCAGTCTGTGCTGGCTTGATGATATTTGACCCTTTCAGTCAACATGTTTCTGGATGCTTGAAAAAAAGTATTAATGAGTTCAATAAAGACTAAAGCCAGCAGAACTTAAAGTCTTTGGACATAGATAATTAAGCCTTTGTAAACCCAATATTGGTTAGTTTATTTTTGCTACTATAACAAGATACCATAGACTAGGTGGCTTATGAACAACAGACATTTATTTCTTACAGTTCTGGAGGCTGGGAAGTCCAAGATCAAGGTACCAGCACATGTGATGTCTGGTGAGGACCTGATTTCTCTGTGTGTGTGTTTTTTTTTTTTTTTTTTTTTTTTTTTAGATGGAGTCTCACTCTGTTGCCCAAGCTGGAATGCAGTGGCACGATCTCAGCTCGCTACAACCTCTGCCTCCCAGGTTCAAGAGATTCTCCTGCCTCAGCCTCCTGAGTAGCTGGGACTGCAGGTGTGTGCCACCACACCTGGCTAATTTTTGTGTTTTTAGTAGAGACAGGGTTTCACCATGTTGGCCAGGCTGGTCTCGAACTCCTGACCTCAGGTAATCCACCTGCCTCGGCCTCCCAAAGTGCTGGGATTACAAGCGTGAGCCACTGTGCCTGGCCCTGATTTCTGTTTTATAGAAATCTGTCTTCTACCTGTGTCCCCACATGGCAGAAGGGGCAGGGGAGCTTCCTGATATCCTTTATTAAGGGCAGTAATACCATTCATACCCTCACCACCTAATAATCTCCCAAAAGGCCTCAGCTCCTAATACCATCACTTTGAGGATTAGGTTTCAACTTACGAATTTTGGGCAGAACACAAACATTCAGTCTATAGCGTATTTCAAACCTTGTTTCATAATTATTGTATTTAATTTACTTTACTTTTAAAATTTTTCCAAGTAATGTCATCTTTCTTTTTGTCCTCAATCTTCCATTACTGAACTGATAATGCCAATCTAGACTTTTCGTATTTATTTATGTATGATAATTCTTGAACATCTTTGATCTTACATCTTTTGTCTATTCTTTCAGAGAGTTATATTAAATTACAGATATATTTGTTTCATTTTTATAAATTTACTATTACTACTATAATTTATATCAATATAGCAGTGATCCCTGGCACTCACCTGAGCAAGGGCATAAGCTCTTAATTATTAGCTTGATCCTGTGTTTGCTGTAGGTCCTTGAACACATATGTATGCTTGTGTAATATGGAGCATTTTTTCTCATCAGGAAAAACTTTATTGTAAGTGCTGTTTTGTATAGATGCCATTATCTTCTTTAATTGTTTCATTCAACCATATAATTTGAAAATATATCCACGTTATTGTGTGTTTACCTAGTTCATTGTTTCTCACTGCTACATAACATTACACAGCATGTATCCATCACATTTTACTTTTCCTTGTACAAAAATGATGAATTAGCACTGTGTTTCTGCTCCTTTTAATAACAAAACTTATTGAAACAGATATTTACACTTGTTGTCTTCACTTCCTCACCTCTTATTCTCTCTTGAACACACAATAATTGGACTCTTGTCTCTAAAACTGCATTTTGCCACCGCGTTGAAACATGTTTGTCAAGGTCTCCAGTGAATTCTGAGTTGCCAAATCCAATTGTCATTTTTTAGTTTTCATTTTAGTTGACCTTTCAGCTGCAAAATTCGGCCTACCACTTCAACCTCATACCCTACCACTTTCTACTTTATTCACTAGAATCCAACTACATGTGTTATATTGTTTTTCTGCAAACACAATGCCTGACTTAATACTATTTTCTTTGCTTTTACTGGTTACTCTGTCTGAGACCCTCTTATCTTCAGATAGGTATACACATAGCTCATTTCTTCCATTAATTAACAGCTCCTCAGGGTAGCCTGTCCCTATCATTCTCTATTTCCTTACCCTACTTTATGTTAACTCATAACACTTTTATTATCATATGAAATTTCATTATATCATTATTTATTTATTTTGTTTGTTTTCTGTCTCTCCTCATTAAAATGTAAGTTCCTTGAGTGCAGAGATATTTTTGCAATTTATTTCACCAATATATTGCTATTGCCTCACACAATGCTTGGTGAATAGTAAGTACTGAGTAAATTTTAGTTGAGTCAATAACTGAATAATGACACATGAAATGCTCTCATAGTTTATGTAGAGGGCCAAAACCAGTGTGTATAACATATGAATGTTATTTAACATTCTTTAAGCTAGAAAATAAAAGGTCAGAAGAAAAATTATTTAACTGGTTTATATATTTTGATTCTTGAAACTGCTACCTCATTGCTTATTTTGAAGGGACCAGAATTAGGTCTAGTCCAAAGCAAAGAGTCATCCTTGAATTTGGTAAGTGCCTAAAAGAGCTATAAACTTGTAAAGGACTATAAAACATGTATTACATAATAAATGTAATGAAAATTTTATAGAAATAAAAAATTGCTCTTTCACCTATGAAAACCCCAAATATAAAAACCTCAATTTATAAACAATGTACTTGCCTCAAAAATAATAAGCTTATTGTATAATTCAAACTATAAACCAAACGAAGTTAGTTGTTTCTTAAATGTTTCATTGTATCCTCTAACAGATAATATTTCTTTCCCTCTAAGGAAATACCAATAATCAGTACGTTATGAAATTTTAGATGACAAGATTACCAGATTGGCCTCTATTCTAGAAAGCCTACTAAACCATATCTAGAAAGCACAAACTAGTAATTATGTCACTTATTATTGCCATTTTCACTCTAAAATTAAGCTGTCTTGTTTTTTCAGCTCTTGTTACACTAAAGACCATTCGTTCTTGAAACAGATGGGCCCTTGCTAATTAAGAAAACTGCTCCAGTTCATTAAAGAAATAGCAAACAACCAGATGAAGTGTCAGTTGTTAGGGACACTCAATGTGCAAAGCTTGATCACATTACTCACTTGTTCCATCTTCCTCTGAAACACTGACTCAACCTAAGCATTTAACATAGATTACTTTTAATTATAGTAATTGCAAAAACCACAGCATACTAAAAAAGATTATGTGTGTGTTTTATTATTTTGGGGGTAAATAGCTCATAAAAAGATGATAATTATAAAATTATCATCATACTTGGAAGAGACATTAGGGATCTTTTAGTTTAACATCTTTCACTCAGTTGTTCAATACTTAACCAGCTTCTTCTAGGATTTGCTAAAATTTGTGCTAAATGCTTATGATGCAGATATTAATAGGGTTATCTTTGCCCTCAAGGATTTAATAATCTACTTGAGGATATAGAAAAATATAAGGCAATCACAATAAATTCTATTACTTTGCTATTAAAATATTTAAGAAATTTTGCGATTGCAGAGAGAAAGAAATATCTAGTGTGGGTGGGGTGGTAAGATAAGGGTTTTGGGGAAGAGAAAATATTTGAATTATGTTCTGAGACATGCAAATGTTCCCTTGGGCTAGGAGTAGGGGTAAGCATGTGGAATGAGAAAGATTTCCAGGAAGATGGATCAGCATATAAAAAGGTACAAAACCATAGACAGGTCTGACACATTTGACTAGATCACACAGAAGAAATAGGCAGGACTGAGATCATAAAGATCCTGTTTGGCCATTGTTTGTAACTTGAGAATTGATCCTAAAATAGGTTTCAGATAGGGAGGTTACATGGTCAAATATATATTGTAGAAATGCCACCCTGGTAGCAGTGTAGAGAAAATATTTAGCAGGTATAAAACTATAGGTAGAGAAACAGTGAAAAATTTTAAAAATATTCTAAATGATAAAGAAGATCTGAAGTAAAGTTACTGTAATGCTGGGGAGAAAACATCACAATGGGACTGTTCTTGGAGTATGTGAAGAATAGCAATGAAGCCAACGTATTTGAAGTCCTGGAAGAGTAGTTCCAGGGGATTAAGAGACCAAGGTGTATAATGCCTTGTATAGCCATGGTCAGATTTGAACTTTATTGTATATGTGATGGAAAGACATTGGAGGGTTTCGAGCACAGGAGTATCTCATCTCACTACTATAAAAAAAAACTTCTCTGGGCGCTATATTGACAACAGTATACAAGAGGACAAGAGGGAAAGCAGAGGGATCAGATCGAAGGCTATTGAAATAATCCAGGGAAGAGATGATGGTGACTCAATTGAGGGTAGTAGCAGTGCAAGTGTCAATAAGTAGCTAGATTTTGGATACATTTTTGAACTACAGTACCCCTCTCCAGTCATAGTTTTAGTTTCCCATGGTTGCATGTTCCAAAAACATTAAATGAAATACTCCAGAAATAAGCCATTCATAAGTTTTAAATTGCAAGCCACTCTGAATAGTGTGATGAAATCTCATGCCATCCACTCCATCCTGCCCAGACTTGAATAATCTCTTTGTCTAGCACATCCATGCAGTAGGCACTACTCTCCTGTTAGTCACTTAGTAGCTATCTGGGTGATCAAGACTTTAAATTAACTGTCATGGTATTGCAGTTCTTATGTTCAAGGAATGCTTATTTTACTTTTATTACAGCACATTGTTATAATTTATTATTTATTGCTGTTAATTTCTTACTGTACTTACTTTACAAATGGAACTTCATCATAGGTATGTATATGTACATATATATAGGAAAAAACATAGTATATCTAGGGTTTGGTACTATGATTGGTTTCAAGCATCCCCTGGGGGTCATGGAATCCATCCCTCATGGATACAAGGGGATCACTGTGGAGCTAATAGGATTGCTGACAGATTGAATGCATTTTGTGAGTAATAAAATAATAGACAATCTTGCCTCCAATTATTTTGTCCTGAGGAGCCAGAAGGATGAAATTGACCATTACCGAGTGAAAAGGACTTGTGGAAGGGTCAAGTTTCAGAATGAGGAATCAATAGTTTAATTTATAAAATATTAAGTTCAATATTATTGTTAGACATACAATAGATGGCAAGTATGTACGTGGACATTGGAGTCTAAAGTTTATAAGAAAAGTATTGGCTGGTGATATAAATTTGAGTCATTGGTATATAAATACAGACACATGCCATGAACATTGCACTGGTTGCAAGTTGAGAAGAAGAAGAGAATCCAGGAAGTAAGATTGAGACATAACAGCCAGCAGAATAAAATGACAACTAAGAAAGTGTGATATCCCAGAAGTGAAGTGAAGAGAGACAATGCTATATATGCTCTATAGGTATACACACACTCGCACATATACATATTTATATAAATGTACAAATATCTATTTATAACTTAATGTGCATATACACACACACACACACACATAGATAGGTATGTATATAAATGCATTAAAAATGCCTGGATGGTCCAGGAAGAGGGAGTGGTCCATGAAGAGGGAGTGACCAATTTTGCCAAAAGCTACTCCGTGGTTTATTAAAATCAGGACTGACAAAGTACCATTGAATTTTGCAACATGGAATTTATAGATGGCCTTGACAACAGCAGGATCAGTGGATTAGAAGGGATGAACGCCTAATAGAAGTGGATTCAAGAAAATAGGAAGAATGTAAGTGAAGGCACTCACTACAGGAAATTACTTTGAGAATTTTGCTGAAAACAAGGCTAATTCCTCCCCAGGGGGAAAAAAGGTGTTACATGTAATGGTATCATTGACCAGTGAGAACCAACAAAATAGATGTAAATACAACAATATAAATATGTTTTTAAAGGTAATAGGACACAGAATGATATATTTAGCACAATACCATTTATTTAGATACAAAACTAAAGCTCACAAAATGTCTCCTCCTTCCCATGATCTCTATGTCCAGTGTCATCCTCAAATATAACCATTGTCATTGACATCCATCCAGAAATAAACACACACACACGTACACACACACATACACACAGACATGCACACAACACACTATTTTTGGTATAATAACTGACTCTTTTAGTTCTGCCATTCCCTAAGATTGTCTTTAACTGGATGGTCAAGGTAGAATTGCTTATGTCCATGTTCTACTTCATGAATAGATGGGAAAATACTCTAGGGAAGGTCATTTTCTGTAATTTAAGATAGTCTGGAATTCAAGTACCTGACTTCTACTCCCATTTCAAAAACCCAAAATTAGACACATGGCCACTCCTAGCTGAAACTTAACTGTCTGAGAGTTAGGGTGAGACAGCTATAAGAGCTTAAGGAAAGACGTGATAAAATATAATCATCAAAAAACAGAAAAGTAAATTGATGGGAAACAATATAATTGCAGATAGCATTTGTCTTAGTCTGTTAGTGTTGCTATAAACAAATACCTGAGAATGGGTAATTTTAAAATAAAAGATGTTTATTTGGCTCACAGTTTTGCAGGCTGTACAAGGAGCATGGTGTGAGCATCTTCTTGGCTTCTGGTGAAGACCTCAGGCTACTTCCATTCGTGATACAAGGCGAAAGGGAGGCAGCATGTGCAGAGATTACATTGTAAGAGAGGAAGCAATGGAGAGAGAGTGGGGAGGTCCAGGATGTTTTTAACAACCAGCTTTCACAGGAACTGAGTAAGGACTCACCCCTTCCAGGAAAAAAAATTAATCTATTCCTGAGGGATCCCCCTTCATGACCCAAACACCACCCATTACACCCTCATCTCCAACACTGGGATCAAATTTCAACATGAAGTTTGGGGGAACAAACATTCAAACTACAGTGTTCCACCCCTGGCCTCCCAAATCTCATGTTCTTCTCACATGCAAAATACAATAATTCCATCAGTCTCCAAAACTGTTAAAAATCTGAAATCCAAAGGCTCTTCCAAGATTCAAGGTTAGATCCTTCCAGCTATGAGCCTATAAAATCAAAACCAAGTTTTCTTTAACTTCCGAGATATAGTTGTTTTATAGGTATTTGGTGAATATTTCCATTCCAAAAGGGAGAAATTGGCCAAAAGAAAGGAGTAAAAGGCCCCATGAAAGTCCAAAATCCAAGAAGGTAGACATTAAATCTTAAAGCTCCAAAATAATCTTTGACTCCATGTCTTGCATCCTGGGCACACTGGTGTCAGAGGTGGGCTCCTAAAACCTTGAGAAATCCTATGACCATAGCTTTGCTGGTTGCAAATCACATGGCTGTTCTCACAGGTTGAAGTTTAATTCCTGTGGCTTTTCCAGGCTAAGGTTGCACACTGCTTGTGGTTCTACAATTCTTAGGTTCTTAATGCCACCTCACTCCTGTGACTCCACTAGGTATTGCCCCAGTGATGACTCTCTGTGGCAGCTCTTTCTCTGCCACAGAGAAGAGAAAGGTGCATGCTTCTTCCTGGGCACCCAGGATTTCCCATTCATCCTCTGAAATTTAGGTGGAAGCCACCAAGCCACCACCACTCTTACATTTTGGGCACCTGCAGACTTAGCATCATGTGAATGTTGCCAAGGGTATGGCTTGCACTCTCAGGTGTAGTGGCCCAAGCTATACCTGGGGCCATTTGAGCCACAGCTGGTGTCAGAGCAGGTGGGATGCAGGAAGCAGCACCTTCAGGTGGTGCAGGGCAGTAGCACCCTTGGCCTATACCCTAAAACCATTCTGTCTTCCTAGGCCTATGGGCTTATTTTGGTAGGGGAAGCCCCAGAGATCTTTGAAATGCCTTCAGGGCCTTTTTCCCATTGTCTTGACTACTAGCACCAGGCCATAGTTAGTCATGTTAATTGCTTTAGCAACCAGTTGTTGGGTTTTTCTCTGAAAACGCTTTCCTTCTCAACCATATAGTCAGGTTTCTATTTTTTTTAATTTTATGTTGTGTTTTCCTTTTAATTATAAGTTACATATTTACATCATTCATTTGCTGCCATATCTAGTCATAAGTTGTTAAAAGTAGCCACACCATTTCTTTGCTTCTTAGAAGCTTCTTCCATCTAATGCCCTAGGTTATCACTCTTAAGTTTGGCCTTCCACAAAATCCTAGGACATGAACATAATTGCCCCTGAGGTTTTTGCTACAGTGTAACAAGGGTGACTTTTGCTCCAGTTCCCAGTAAGTTCCTCATTTCCATCTCAGATCTCATCACCATGGACTTTACTGTCTGTATTTCTATTAGCATTTTGGTCACAATCACTTAACCAATTGTATTAGTCCATTTTTACACTGCTATAAAGATACTACACAAGACAAGGTAATTTAAAAAGAAAAGAGGTTTCATTGGCTCACAGTTCCACATGACTGGGGAGGCCTCAAAAACTTACAATCACAGCAGAAGGGGAAGAGGCACATCTTACATGGCAGCAGGTGAGGGAGAATGAGCAAGGGCGGGGAAAACTGCCTTATAAAACCATCAGATCTTGTGAGAACTCACTATCATGAGAACAGCATGGAGGAATATGTCCCCATAATCCAATCACCTCCCGCCTGGTCCCTTCCTTGTCACATAAAGGATTACAATTCAAGATGAGATTTGGATGGGACACAGCAAAACAGTATCACCAATCTCTGAAGTTCTAATCTTTCCCCCATCTTTTGTTTTGTTTTGTTTTCTTCTGAAACTTCCAAACTCTTCCAATTTCTGTCCATTACCCAGTTCCAAAGCCACTTTCCCATTTTCAGGTGTCTTTATGGAAACATTGAACTCCTTGGTACCATTTTTTTTGGTCTTAGACTGTTGTGTTGCTATAAAGGAATATCAGATGCTTAGTTATTTATAAGAAAGAGGTTTATTTGGCTCATGGTTTTATAGGCTTTACACAAAGCATAGCACCAGCATCTTCTCAACTTCTAGTGAGGGCCTCACGCTGGTTTCACTGATGGCAGAAGGTAAAGGTAAGCTGGCATGTGCAGAGGTAACATGGCAAGAGAAGAAGCAAGAGGGAGAAAGAGAGAAACAGAGAGAGAGGAGGTACACAGGTTCTTTTTAACAACCAGCTCTCATGAGAACAAATTCAGTGAGGACTAACTCACTCCTCCTCAGGGAAGATGTTAATCCATTCGTGGGAATCTACTCCATGACTTAAACAACTCTCATTAGGCCCCACTCAAACATTCAGGATAAAATTGTAACATGAGGTTTAGGGGTACAAACATCCAAACTATAATAGCATTGAAGGCTCACTTGAGATTTGTGATTGGGAATTTCAAGTGAGCCTAGTTAACAGAGTTGTTCTGTCTCCGATCATGTTCAGCTTCACCAGGATATTTCCACACGGGAAATATCCTGGGCATCGTATTCAACCAGGGTGGGTTTGCCAAAGAAGGATAAAAAACTGAGAGAGAAGCAAAGGAATTGTAAATTTACGCAAGGGAGTGATTATAATGGTTGACCACTTCACAGACAAACAGGTTCACAGAAGGTCAAGAATTCACCAAATATCATAAACCTGGAAATATGTGGAGCCACCAGTTGAACCTACATCAACCTGCTAACAACTTCTGGCCTTGTTACATTGTAACACATGGGATTATTGCTTTAAGACAGAACTGAACAACACAGTTTGATGGATCGAATAAATCCTATGTATCAGAGAAGTAGATGTACAACCTTACATAATGGTAGCCAACTATGTGACTTCACAATTAAGATAAAATGATATTTAAATAGAAAAATATGTGAATGATATAGAACAGATAAAAAAGAGCTCCCTAATGGATCTATACAGGCAAGGCTCATGGCCTTAAAAAGTTCCTTGTTATCATCAAGTGACTAAAGTCCAAGTTTAATTTTGTTAATGAAGAAACTGAGGTCTAGAAAATCTAAGGCAGGGCCAGAACTAAAACAGAGGTCTCGTGGTATCTCAGCTATCATTCTTTCTATTGCACCATGCAATATTAGAGGGCTTTGGTATAGTCCTGCCTAATACCAAGAAGACTGGACATATTGCCTTCATTCTGTTGTTTTAAGATACAATCTCTGATTCTGCAATACCGCCACAGGCTTATAAACACTGATACCTAATAACTTTATTCTTTTAGCCTCTCCATGGCTCTGCGTCCTTTATCCTAAAGACTTATGGAGGTTAAGAATTCAAGGTATTAATTCGACTATTTCAAGAAAAACTGAGAGCAAAAATAAATAAGGGATGATAATAGAAAAAGCAGCAAATTTTTCACAATCTCCTAAGCAATTTTCAACTGAAGACGATGAGCTTAAGAACTGTTACTGGTAGATAGTGCTTATTGAATTTTTTCTTACATTGCTGAATAATTTCACATTACTTAGTCGGTGCCATTATGCATTTCTATCACAATAGGGGGAAAAACATTAAACTAATGAATGTCGTGCCTCGTTTGTCAAGATCTGAGTCATTAGCATGAAACATCTTTTATTGTGAATGCAATTTGGGAGATTCGATCATATTTTTCCTATTTGAAAATACCCGCGTGGTTAGTACTGAGCCATTTTATTAATACATTGAATATTAAAAATAATTTGACATGGAAAAGCTATTTGAGACTACATAACTATAAAGGAAAACAATAAGATGCTGCATATTTTATTGGTACAATCTACAGTTTATCTTTTTGTGAAAACAGCAAAGCTGTTATATGAACGACTACTTATGGGATGTCATATTGTTTTAAATATTTTGTAGAAATCAATTTCCATTTTCCTAGACACTGTTGTCAAGATACTGCTCTTGCAAGTATCAGGTGGGTGTCCTTCAGTGTAAACATCTCAGCACATGAAGGAATCAGTGGATACACTGTTTAAGACAATGAACAAACTGGCTAATCCAGATCTGGAGTGTCCAGCTATTGAGGCCAGAAAAAAGTTGAGGCAGTGAAAAAAATAAACCACTTGAAGGAAAGAAGAGGCATATGTCACACCTCCATTTTTCAACCCCTGTTTATGAAACTAGGAACCCTTGTCTCCATCAGAAGACTGAAAAAGAAATTAAGCCTAGGAAAATGGAAATGGGCAGATGTTTTGGCAGGGTTCATGGGACAGTATTTTCTGTCACATGTCAGATATGAGCTTTTGAATATTAGCATTCATACCTGAATATTGAAATATTATTTGTAGATCTGGAAGAAAATGGGGTTGAGATCTGCCTGGACACATACGCATCATAGTTGTGTTGCCTGACTACAATGACTGGTTATTGAGCTATAAGTGACACAATATACCTTTGCAGGGGGGTACAGGAATCTCTTATGTTAAAGATAATCTGCCATGATGCATGTGGCAGACAAGACCTAAGGTGGCCTCTAGTAATTCCCACCTCCTGGTATTTTTGACTTTCCGTAACTCCCTCTCTCTCAGAGTGGGCATAATCCGTGATTTGCTTCTAACAAAAAGATTTTGGCAAAGGCAATGGAATGTCACCCCCATGATTAGGTCACATTATATGGCAAAGATGTATGTTACATTATCTAAGACTCTTTATATAAGTCTCCATCTAAGCAGACTGGATTACAGACTCTGGGAGCTTGATGAAGCAAGTAGCCATGTTGAAGATACCCACGTAGGAAGGAACTGCAGTTGCCCTCTAGGATCTGTGGGCAGCCTGTAGCTGACAGATAATAAAAAGCTGTAGCCCTAAATAATACAGCTGTAAAGAAATGAATTCTGCAGACACCTGACTGAGATTGGAAGTAAATTCTTTCCCAGTCAACCTTCCAGAAGAGATCTCAGTCCCAGCCAACATGTTGATTGCAGCTTTGTGAGATGCCAAAACAGAGAACCCAGCTAAGCCATGTCCAGACCCCTGATGCATGGAAATTTTAAGACAAGAAATGTGTGCATTGTTTAAGACATAGAGTGTGTGCTAACTTGTTATGCGGCAATAGAAAACTAACACAATGCATTATATATGTTCCCGAAATACCTCACAGTTTGTGGATTCATGTATGGAGTATAAAACCGTTTATGGGGAAAATAGGATTGGAACAGACAACTTAAAAATCATGCAACTTCATTAAGAGAGCACAAACAAAAACAACAATGATAAAATCCTGGAAAATTTTTAAAATATATAATAAATTACTAACAAGGAATATAAAAGTAAATATATATCTTAGCCTTACCCAAAAGGATTAAAGGTAGTTTGATGGAGGGCAGTGTGAGGAACAGTCAAGATGGTTGAGACACATAAGCAAAGGTAAAATGCACAATGATCCAGTAGAAGGGAGTAATAAGTACTTCCCAAGCAAGGCAGGTCATCTAAGCCATTATAAAGAACAAGCTGGAGAATGGACATCACATACAGTATGTTAGTTGGCTAAAGAAACTGTAACAAAGTATGATAGACTGTAAGGCTTAAATAACAGAAGTTCATTGTTTCATGTTCCTAGAAGCTACGGATCTAATATGAAGATGTTAGCAAAGTTGATTTCTTCTGAGGCTCTGAGGCAAAAATATCTTCCATGGCTCTATCTTTGGATAAGAAATGGCCATCTTCTCTTTCTTTCTTCACATCATCACTCTATGCATGTGTCTGTGTCCAAATATTCACTTTTTATCAAGACAACAGTCATATTGTTAGGTCCCACCCTGATGACCTCAGTTTAACTTGATTATTTATGTAAAGACCATATCTCCAAATAAGTTCACATTCTGAGCCACTAGGGGGTTAAGACTCAAACACATTTTCTCTTGAGAGGACACAGTTCACACCACTACATGCAGTAATAGACTCCTCTGTGGCTTGCTGGATTTACTTGTGTCAATTTACTTATATTTGGCTGCTGTTACTTGGTGGTGCAAAAGTTTAATCTATAATAGGGAAAAATAGAGTATAAACCAACTCAACTTTCCCATTATGTTGACATTATTATAAATCCCCACTATGGGAATCTTCCCTGTAACAGAACAGTCTAGAAAACATCTATGCCCCCCTTTTATTCTTTCAGTCTCATATGATGACTGTGTGTGTGTGGGTGTGTGTGTGAGAGAGAAAAACATTTACTGAGTGTTCACCACATTCAATTAAAATACAACATACTCTCACTCATGGGGGAGCTAAACATTGAACACACAAAGACATGAACATGGGAACAATGGGCATTGAGGACTACCCGAAGCCGGAGGGAGGATGAGGGTGTGGCATTAAAAACACATGGCTGGGTACTATGCTCACTACCTGGGTGATGGGATCCATACCTCAAACTTCAGCATCATACCATATTCCCAGGTAACAAATCTGCACACGTATGCCCTGTATCTAAAGTAAAATTTGGATTAGAAAAATATTTCTTCCTATCAATGAGCAGGCATTATACATTTTTATTTTAGTAATTCCAGGACACCTCATATTTTTGGTTGCTTTTCTGAATTTTTAAATTATCATAGCCTTATGTAACTGGCTGTGGCAGTGTTATAGAAACTTTTTGGTATCTTGATGTTGTGTGTGCAAGTTGCTAAAGAAATATTACTTTTCGCTGGATGTGGTGACTCATGCTTATAGTCCCAACACTTTGGGAGGCTGAGGCAGGAGGATCACTGAAAGCTGGGAGTCTGAGGCCAGCCTGGGAAATATAGTGAGATTCAGTCTTTACAAAAAATTATATTTATATATATATGTATATGTACATGTATATGTGTATATATATAATACATATTATATACTATGTAAGTATATATTTATATTGATATATATTATATAATATAAATTTATAACATATTTATATTTATATTATATAAATTTATAATATATTTATATTTATATTATATAAATTTATAATATATTTATATTTATGTATTATATTATATTATATATACATTATATATAATATAGTCTATATACACATATTATGTATAAATATATATTTATATTATATATTATATAAATTTATAATATATTTATATATATTATATATTATATATTACATATACACATATATTATATATTATATATACACATATATATTATATATATTATATATATAATATATATTATATATATTATATATATAATATATATTATATATATAATATATATAATATATATTATATATATTATATATATACACATATATAATATATATATATAATTTTTTGTAGAGACAGAATCTCACTGTATTCCAGGCTGGCCTCAAACTCCTGGCCTTCAGTGATATATATATAATTATATAATATATACACTTATTATATATAATGTATACTTATATATAATTATATAATATATACATTTATTATATATAATGTATACTTATATATAATTATCTAATATATACATTTATTATATATAATGTATACTTATATATAATTATAATATATACATTTATTTTATATAATGTATACTTATATATAATATATGTATTATATGTAATTATATATAATTTATATATAAATTATATAATATATTATATAATTATAATATATAATTTTATAATATATAAATTATATATAATATACAATTAGGTACATTCATATATAATTATATATAATATATATGTATACATTATGTAATTATATATATATTATATATATAGCCAGGCATGGTGGTACACACCTGTATTCATAGCTAGTTTGGAGGCTGAAGCAAAAGATTGCTTGAGCCCAGGAGGTCGTGGTTGCTGTGAGTGAGCTGTGATGACACCACTGCACTCCAGCCTGGGTGACAAAGTGAGACCCTGTATCAAAAAAAAAAAAAAAAGAAGAAAAGAAAGAAATCTTACTTCTAAAATTTGATTTTCAGCTTTTTAAAATTTTCTACGTAGATAATCATATCATATACAGTTAATGTCTGTATTATCTATCTAAGCAACAGACACCTTATGGCTTCTTATCTGAGATTTTAGGAACCGTTCGAAGTGTTGAATTTGTAGCCAACTTCTTGGGTTTCCTTTCAGCTATGGAAACTTATGGCATAATATTAGGTTTAAGTTATCTCACCCAATTGTATTTCAGTTTTATCATGCTAGCATGTAGGTTCATACTGGCTGCACCTTGAAAAATTGTGGTGAAAATTAAATTAAATATGAGAATTAAATTAAATCAATTACATGGGAAGTACTTACAATTTTTCTAGTTTTTATGACTCTCTTTCTGGCACAACGGATACTTTTCCTTCTTTTTCTTGAAATAAACTATATATTAAATAAGTCTTTATTAAATTATATTCAGCATTTCTGTGTATTTGAAGCAAGATGAAGCTTAGCAGCACTAGCCCACTCCTCCAGATTTCAGGAAGTAATCAGTGTTTCTAAAATTGTTATCTAATTATGACCTGTTCCAAGTCACCTGAGATCCATCTTAAAATGGCAAATTCCCAGACACTCTAGACCAGTCATACTGAAATATAATTTTGTAGCATGACTCCTGGAATCTGCATTTTAAACACATTGTACCTGTGCACATTCAAGTATAATAGCCACCTTTTTGGGATTTTCAACTTAGTGCCTCAGGACAGAAAAGATAACCAAATCCCTATTACAGGGAAGAATGCCATTATATAAATTCTTTTACTTGATTTTTCACATAAATAATTTCTGTCTCAGAAAGGCAAGGAAAAAGTCTTCAAAATGCTAGAATTATTTTGCTTTTACCCTGAATCTCAGAGCATTGTTGACTTTTTGATTCTGCTTGTTTTAATAATGAATTCCTAAGTGTTTGGGTGCTTGTTGTAGGCATTCCTTAGCAGATCTGAAATAATCAAGAAGACCTCAAGCATAGCAGAGAGTCGTTAAAAGCCTGGTATGGGGACTGGGGGCGGTGGCACACGCCTGTAACCCCAGCACTTCGGGAGGCTGAGGTGGGTGGATCACTTGAGGTCAAGAGTTCGAGACCATCCTGATCAACATGGTGAAACTCCATCTCTACTAAAAATACAAAAATTAGCTGGGCGTGGTGGCAGGTGCATATAATCCCAGCTAGTCAGGAAGCTGAGGCAGGAGAATCACTTGAGCCCATGAGGTGGAGGTTACGGTGAGCCAAGATCACGCCACTGCACTCCACCCTGGGCAACAGAGTGAGACTCCATCTCTAAAAAACAAAAACAAAACAAAAACTGGCTTGGTTTAGGTGGAGAGAACAAGTTAGGAATTTTCAATTTCAAGCCTACTGGAGGCTGTAGTGATGCTACATTTCATCTGTATGGAAAACCTTCTTACAACAATTAAATAGAGCATATTTTAATTTAGTTTCCAATAAGTTTAGATTGTGTAATTCAAGGTTACTTTTTTTTTTTCAGGAGACATTCTCGCACATCATGGTTTAGTATCTAATCCAGTGAGTTCAATGGTTGCTAAAGGACAATTCAATGCAGATTTGAACCATCAAAGTTTTACATTCAATGGACAAAGAGGTAAGACTAAGAGATGCAATCAAGTAGCTGGGTAATGTCCCTTGGAATATAAGAAGATGATCACAAGGTTGACTGTAGAGGCATAGTACTAATGATTTTTTTTTCCTCCTGCCAAATTGAAGAAAAGAATCTGGTATGCTTAAGCATTCAGCTAGTTAATTTTGAACTCTGGGAAAGAGAGTCAGCATGCTGTTTCTGATTGAGGAGCTGAGGTCTTGTAAGGGAGATTCTTACTGTGCAGGCAAAAGCTGAGAACAGTGATGTGATTAAGTAAAGAAGGCCAAGACACTTGGGGTGGAGCAAGATGGTTTAATAGAAGGCTCCATTGATCATCCCCACCCCGCCAAGGACACCAATTTAACAACTATCTACACACAAAAAAAGCACCTTCAAAAGAACCCAAAATCAGGTGAGCACTCACAGTACCTGATTTTAAATAGGCACTGAAAAGGTAGAAAAAACAGTTCTGAATACCCAATGCCACCACTCCTCCATCCCCAGGCAAATGGGGAATTGTGCAGAGGGTTTTGGTGTACTGGATGAGGAAAAGCCCAGTAATTATGAGGCATTGAACTTAATACTGTCTTCTTATAGTGTAAAGGAAAACTCGACCAAACTCAGTTGATGCTTGACCACAGAGGAAGCATTGAAACCAGCCCTAGACAGAGGGGAACTTGAGTTCCTGCAAGCCTCTCCAAAATGGTCTAAGGTACTCTGGGGTTCTAAATAAACACAAAAGGCAGTGTAGGCCCAAAAGACTAAAAATCCTAGGTGAGTCCTAGTGCTGAACTGGGCTGCTAGACAGTGGACTGGGGGTCGGGGGGCACAGGTACTATTGGGACAAAAACTAGGGTGGCTAAGGGAGTGCTGGCATCAGCCCTCCCTTAAACCCAGGCTGCACAGCTCATGGCTACAAAAGAGATCCTTCCACTTGAGGAGATGAGAGGGAAGAGTGGGGAAGATTTTGTCTTGTATCTTGGATATCAGCTCAGACAGAACAGGATCGGACACTGGTCAGAGTCATGAGGTTCCCTTTCCAAGCTTTAGCTCCCAGATGACATTTCTAGACACTTGTCACTAGCTAGTATATCCTACAAGAATGGTTAAAGGAAGTTATCTAAACAGAAAGAAGTACAAAATTGAATCTTTGCACATAAGGAAAAAATAAAGAATACAATAAGCAAAAATATGGATAAATAGACTTTTCTTTTTCTTCTGAAGTGTTCTGTACCTACATATGTCTACTATTTTGAATAATGCAGTTCTTGATAATGGACCTGAAATATGAGATTTCTATAGTGGGAAGAAGGTCACTGAGAATAAGAGCATACTAATGCCATTGGATTGGAAGTCTTTTTTTTTAATTTATTTTTTTATTATACTTTAAGTTTTAGGGTACATGTGCACATTGTGCAGGTTAGTTACATATGTATACTTGTGCCATGCTGGTGCGCTGCACCCACTAACTCGTCATCTAGCATTAGGTATATCTCCCAATGCTATCCCTCCCCCCTCCCCCCACCCCACCACAGTCCCCAGAGTGTGATATTCCCCTTCCTGTGTCCATGTGATCTCATTGTTCAATTCCCACCTATGAGTGAGAATATGCGGTGTTTGGTTTTTTGTTCTTGCGATAGTTTACTGAGAATGATGATTTCCAATTTCATCCATGTCCCTACAAAGGACATGAACTCATCCTTTTTTATGGCTGCATAGTATTCCATGGTGTATATGTGCCACATTTTCTTAATCCAGTCTATCGTTGTTGGACATTTGGGTTGGTTCCAAGTCTTTGCTATTGTGAATAGTGCCGCAATAAACATACGTGTGCATGTGTCTTTATAGCAGCATGATTTATAGTCATTTGGGTATATACCCAGTAATGAGATGGCTGGGTCAAATGGTACTTCTAGTTCTAGATCCCTGAGGAATCGCCACACTGACTTCCACAATGGTTGAACTTACAGTCCCACCAACAGTGTAAAAGTGTTCCTATTTCTCCACATCCTCTCCAGCACCTGTTGTTTCCTGCCTTTTTAATGATTGCCATTCTAACTGGTGTGAGATGGATGTGAAGGACCTCTTCAAGGAGAACTACAAACCACTGCTCAACGAAATAAAAGAGGATACAAACAAATGGAAGAACATTCCATGCTCATGGGTAGGAAGAATCAATATCGTGAAAATGGCCATACTGCCCAAGGTAATTTACAGATTCAATGCCATCCCCATCAAGCTACCAATGACTTTCTTCACAGAATTGGAAAAAACTACTTTAAAGTTCTGGCCAGGGCAATTAGGCAGGAGAAGGAAATAAAGGGTATTCAATTAGGAAAAGAGGAAGTCAAATTGTCCCTGTTTGCAGACGACATGATTGTATATCTAGAAAACCCCATTGTCTCAGCCCAAAATCTCCTTAAGCTGATAAGCAACTTCAGCAAAGTCTCAGGATACAAAATCAATGTACAAAAATCACAAGCATTCTTATACACCAACAACAGACAAACAGAGAGCCAAATCATGAGTGAATTCCCATTCACAATTGCTTCAAAGAGAATAAAATACCTAGGAATCCAACTTACAAGGGATGTGAAGGACCTCTTCAAGGAGAACTACAAACCACTGCTCAAGGAAATAAAAGAGGATACAAACAAATGGAAGAACGTTCCATGCTCATGGGTGGGAAGAATCAATATCGTCAAAATGGCCATACTGCCCAAGGTAATTTACAGATTCAATGCCATCCCCATCAAGCTACCAATGACTTTCTTCACAGAATTGGAAAAAACTACTTTAAAGTTCATATGGAACCAAAAAAGAGCCCGCATCGCCAAGTCAATCCTAAGCCAAAAGAACAAAGCTGGAGGCATCACGCTACCTGACTTCAAACTATACTACAAGGCTACAGTAACCAAAACAGCATGGTACTGGTACCAAAACAGAGATATAGATCAATGGAACAGAACAGAGCCCTCAGAAATAACGCTGCATATCTACAACTATCTGATCTTTGACAAACCTGAGAAAAACAAGCAATGGGGAAAGGATTCCCTATTTAATAAATGGTGCTGGGAAAACTGGCTAGCCATATGTAGAAAGCTGAAACTGGATCCCTTCCTTACACCTTATACAAAAATCAATTCAAGATGGATTAAAGACTTAAACGTTAGACCTAAAACCATAAAAACCCTAGAAGAAAACCTAGGCATTACCATTCGGGACATAAGCATGGGCAAGGACTTCATGTCTAAAACACCAAAAGCAATGGCAACAAAAGCCAAAATTGACAAATGGGATCTAATTAAACTAAAGAGCTTCTGCACAGCAAAAGAAACTACCATCAGAGTGAAAAGGCAACCTACAGAATGGGAGAAAATTTTTGCAACCTACTCATCTGACAAAGGGCTAATATCCAGAATCTACAATGAACTCAAACAAATTTACTAGAGTTTAGTTATTCTAAGGACGAATATTGACTTGGGAACCTGGAAATAGGGGCCATAATGGTTTTTGTTATGGCTGACATTAAGATATTTTTCAGTTGGAATAGAAAAGCCAATAACTAACAAATAATTCAATTTTGCTGCTGAATATCAGTCATGATATTAAGGAAGGCAGTAAAGGGAGCCAGCTGGGGAACCAGGATGAACAACCATCTCTAACTCTCACAGGAAAGAGCTTCCTACAGAAGCAGTGACTCTACCTGGGGACACAAACACACAGCTCCATGCACAAATACAAAATGCAGACACTTTTATTAAATAGTTTCTATGAAGAAGGACCCAACAGGCAGATGAGGTTGCAGAGCAAGGACGACTCCTTGCACAAACACAAGTGACAGGGCAAAGTCTAGGGGCCAGCATCCTCCTGAAGAGGGCCTGGACCCAGTAGTGTTCTGGATCCAAGCCAGGGTGGATTCACTGAGGGCTTGTATCTCAGCAACTTGGGGATCAGGTCCAGGGCTCAGTAAAGCATTGCTAGTGGAAATTAAATTCCTACTGATGAGGATTCAGAAAGAAGAAAACAAGTTGAGTAATTTTCCTCTATCATTGCTTCTCTGTTCCCTGAATCCATTCCAGACTCCTGTTTTCAAACATACAAGGCTCACTCTGGTTGTATCCAGACAATTCAAACCCAGAAACAATGATGGAATGGCTCCCACATAAATGCTCCAGGTTGTCCCCATTCTTGCAGAGTATGCCTCTGTAGGTCTCACTAGGTGAGGTAATCTTGAAGGCAGATTTCTCACCAAAAGCTCATAAGCTCATAGCACATAACCCCAATGTCAGTCAGATTCATGTCTTCACTATAGGCTCTCCTCATGGTCACTTCAATTGAGTAGGTACTCCAGAGTCCCACACAATGTGTCTTCTTCCAGAATAGGGCAAAACAGTGAGCAGAGGCCCCACAGACAGGGATATTTTTCTTCTCTGGCAACAAGAGAAGTGGTAGCTGCAAGACCCCAGGAAGCTCTAGATGGACTGCTCACTGAAAAAGAGGTTAAGTAACTTTTCCTGGGTTACAGAGCCCATGAGTGACAATTTAACACCAATAGGCAGTCTGGCCCCAGAGCCCAGGCTCCCAAGTGCTACGCTAAAGGATATGGCTATAAGCCCAATGTGGGGCTAGCAGCTGTGGAGAACATGAACCGCAGAGAAAAAGGGATGTGAGTGGGAAGATTTATGACGTGGACAATGGGGCCAACTTGGTGACTCCCAGACTTTAGCATTCTGTGAACGAGCAAAAAAATCAAAACCTGGGAAACTCACAGTTATTTGGATAGTTAAGTACATTTATAAAGACATCAAGTATCATTTTCTGTCCCCAGTATTTCAAAAAAGAAATGGCTTTTAAAAGCGAAGAAGGCAAAGGACATCATCTTAAAATGAAAGGCCATATTCTAAATTGAAACACACTGCATTGGCTGAACTTTTCTTTAATTGCCAAAGACTGAGATGCTGCATTACATGAGTGGAACAAAAACAGTGCCTAGGACAGGCTTGATGACATCATATCAGTGCTCATGACATAGTAGTTGCCTGTCCTTATGTTGGCTCACAGGAGAAGGAAGGAAAGAAACAGCTTTCTCAGGCTGTCTTTCAATGTCATTTGATGATGTGTTTGTGTACCCTCTACAGTCATATCCTTACCAGTGGAGGATGCTGGCCCATAACTTAGGAAACAAGGAACCATCCTATAGGCATAGGGAACAACTGAGATTTTAATCTGTAACTGAGACTATATTTTTTTCCCAGAAGATACCAGGTGACAATGATGGCAAATGCCTCCTGGGTATCTGCCTGACTTACGCCCCTTCTTCAGAACAGCTCATCAACAATGGCCCTTGCTAACTGGGCTGTGGGGACTCCCTTATCCAACCAAACTGGGCCACTCCACTTCCCTCTTGTGGAAATTTAGGCAGAGGTTCTCAGACTGAGGTCAGACTGTGATGGGCATTGCAGGAAGAGATCAAGGGAAATATGGGGTCACATGTTTATTTCCTGCTGCAAGGACAACAGTAACAATTCCCACTTTACCAGGCTGTTGTGAGAATCACAGAGAAAATGTTCATAAGGCAAACACTGGAATGCCTGGCCCATGTGTGCACTTGGTGTGTTTTGCTACTTTTATTAATAATGCAGGCAAGTTCAACTGCAGAGAAATATTGAGAGTAAAGATGTAAAACTTGAAGGGAAAAGTAGAAGCAAGGAATCTGGGGGCCTCAGAGAGTGAGAACTGGAGCAGACAATTCTTCCCTTAAACTCACTGCAGCAGAAAAAGCCAATCAGCAGAGAGTGGCATAAGCAGGCACAAAGAAATAAGCAATGACAAGAGACCCCCCCCTCCAAGGCCAGGACATATCTTGGTTCCTGTAAGTTCTTGACTGCAGTCTCCCATGGGGCCCAGTGGACATTCTGCACTTACCTTCCACAATGTATCCCCCCATTCCCTTCCAATACATTCTCTCTTTGTTATGAATAATTTTGAATGGGATGCTAATTCTAGCCACACCAATCCCTGGTAGGAACATGGGGAGACCAGGCAGAATTTGAGACCCAAGCAAGGCAGGAGCTACCACGGGGTATGAAGGTGGGCCCCCTATGCATTCTAGCCTAAGCAAGCCTGGAGCGAGAGAGCAGAATGAAGAAAGAGTCTGCAAGTTCCCTGAGTAAGGACAGATAAGGATCTACCCAGCAAGACTGTGTTCCCAGATCTGCAGCATCACCTCCTGGTTCAAGGTCCCTTGGGTCAGGTCCTCTGGGCCAGGACCTCTTAGTAAAGATTGTGTCCACATCCTCAATGGTCACTGACCCCTAGAAAGTCTAAGAAAAGCAGGGATGCCCACAGGATGGAATTAGAGCTTGTCACTCAGTCAAGGGAAAAGATCCAGGGCGAAACAGAGTCTGGATAACTGTGTACCTCCTGGGGGCCTAGCTCTTTACTAGGCTCCTGGTGGGTGGGGAGAGTGGATGCTGCCTTTGAAGGGAATGCAATTTTGTGTTAGAGTGAAAAGCCTTTCATGGGGGAAGCTACTGAAAAATGGCACAAGACAATCATAAGCCCACATGTCCGGAGAAGAGCAGAGAGTGAACACTCCAGAACGTCAGAGAAAGGAGGAAATAATGACAATAATCATAAGACCAGTAGTGGGAACGGCAGCAGCAGCTGCTGCTGTGTTTTACTTGTCCTCACTGTGTGCTTGGCTCCATGCTGAGCACTTTACATACCATATTAAAGTGATTAAATGTTCCCAGCTCTGAAGCCAGACTCTCAAGTTTGCATCCAGCCCTTGAGTCTGACACTTGCCAGGTGTGTGACCTTGCTTTCTCTGAGCTGCAATTTCTGCATCGACAACAGTAACAATTCCCACTTTACCAGGTTGCTGTGAGAATCACAGGGAAAATGTTCACAAGGCAAACACTGGAATGCCTGGCCCATGTGTGCACCTGGTGGGTTTTTGCTACTTTTATTAACAGTCCCATGGCTGATGAAGTAAATGCATTCATCATTTGCAGGTAAGTGAAGCCTCACTCAGTGAGCTGAGGCTCAGGGAGCTCTAGCTAGTCACCCAGTGGTCACCTGTTTAGTAAGCAGATATCTGAACCCTGGTCCCTCTAGTACAGGGTCTGCCTGTGTAGTGTCTCTACTCCTCCATCACCACAGTCAGTATGGGATAAATCCCCAGGAAAGGGTCTCACCATCTTGCCATCTGGGACATGTCTCAGCATATAGGTGGCCCTCAGCAACCACACATGTCCTCTCATGCCTCCTTGAGTGACACATACCCCTGCATTTGTCCATGACTGGAATATTCTCCATACCCTCCATATTCCTAATTCTACATGTCCTCCTTGCAAAGGTGACTTTAGTTGTCATCCTCCAGGCCTCCTCGGCCCACTGTGAGTATTGTGATTAAGACTGGAGGCTCTGATGGTTGACACGCTGGGTTTGAGTTTCTACTACTCAAGAGCTGTGTGACCATGGGCAGGTAACTTAATCTCTCTGAGCCTCAAGTTCCTTTTTTTTTTTTGTAAAGTAGGAGTAATAGTAGAATCTAACTCAGAGGAAGTGAGAGTTAAATGAGGTGATACATAGTAACTGACCCCCAGCATATATCAAGGGCTCAGTGAAGGCCAGCTATTATGGTTGATTTGCTATTTGTTAGTATTTTTCCTATTTTCTCCCTCAGCAGCCTGGAAAAGCTCAACCCAGTCCACATTTCTGCTTTGTAATTGTGCCAAATTCTCAGCATGAAAATGCCAAAACAAGGGCAGGCAGAGACAAGGGTTATTTTAACTAGAACTGCCAGGAAAGGCCTCTCCAAAGAGGTGATATTTGGGAAGATCCTGAAAGAATGTGAAAGGGCGGCCAAGAAGAGATCTGGGGACAGTGTCCCAGTCTGAGGGAACTCCACATGCAAAATCTGGGAAAAGCTTGGCAGGTTCAGGTCAATGTGGCTGGAGGCAATGAGCAAAGGAAGAAAGGAAGGAGACAAGGTCACGCATAGTCCTCTGGGGTGGGTTGCATGGGGCCTTCCAAGCCATAGTTGAGGGGGGTGGGATTATTTTAAGCATGATGAGAACATCATTGCTTCACTAGCCATTTATCGAGCACTTATAACAGACCCAGCACTGCTCTAGGCCTGGTGATAGAGCACAAACAGGAGCTCATATTCTGGGAGTGGAGATGGATCATCCACAAGATACTAAGTCAGTGCAGAAGAGACTATCGGCAGGATCGTACAGGTTCTGAAGACAACAAAATAAAAGCAAGGAGAAGAGATGAGGGGTAAGGTAAATTTTCGTGGGACAACCAAGGAAAGCTTCCTGGAGGAGGACACTTTGGGGCGAGCCTGAAATGAAGCAAAGGATTGAGCCACAAGCACAACAAATGAAAAAATAATCAGAGGCCAGGCGCAGTGGCTCATTCCTGTAATCCCAGCACTTTGGGAGGCCGAGGTGGGCAGATCACCTGAGGTCAGGAGTGCGAGACTAACCTGACCAATATGGTGAAACCCCGCTTCTACTAAAAATACAAAAATTAGCCAGTCATGGTGGCATGTGCCTGTAATCCCAGCTACTTGGGAGGCTGAGACAGGAGAGTTGCTTGAACCCAGGAGGCAGAGGTTACAGTGAGCTGAAATGGCGCTAGTTCACTCCAGCCTGGGCAACAAGAGTGAAACTCTGTCTCAAAAAAAAAAAACAAAACAAAAACAAATCAGAGAAGTTCTGATGGCAATAAGAGTAGAAAGGGTGGTGACTGCTAGATACTAACTCTGGCCTGGTGTGTATTCAACCCAAAGGGACACCAAAGGGACTCCTGCAAGCTATTAGTGATGAATATTGAAATGGACTCACGTTAAACATCTAAGGGTCTTCCATAATCATATCTATTCACGACTGTCCGTGGCAATCCAGCTTCGCTTGAAAAGACATGGCAACTGCAAAGATAATTTCAGTGCCCTTCTTGGCTCTCTCTGCCCTAAATGAACAGCAATTCCAAAAGCACTGCTCACCTCAGTTTTGTCCACAGACTCTCCTCATCTCTCTCCCACTCTCCCAGCCCTCCGCTGTGTACATACCTGTGGCCAGAAGAGGTTGAGGACTGGATTCCCCATAGGGTGGGTTCCTAACACACACCCAGAGCACAGTCTTTTGGGTAGTTTTTGCCCTGCATCCAGCTAGATTTAAGGCTTCCTGCAGTTTTCCACGGCAATGACAAGTAGCACCTTAAGGTGGGCTAGGAAGTAGTGTCTCCCAGCTCTGTGAATAGGAATGAGGCGTCCCCTCTTTCTGTGGCCACCTGGAATATTCCTCACCCTGAGAGGTCTCCACGAGGTTATCTGTGTTTTGGAACAGTCACTGGGGGCCTCTCAGGTCCTCAGCCTCTAAATTGAAACTCACCCCTCCCAGGCTGTATGGCCCTGGGTGATGCCCTTACACCTAAGGACATCAAGGTCCAAAATGTAAAATTCAAAAAGGAAGACAACAACTCCCTTGCAGGGGCTTTGTAAAGTGACAGTAAACATTTCTTTTGTTATTGTTGCTGTTGTTGTTGAGACGGAGTCTTGCTCTGTCGCCCAGACAGGAATACAATGGCGTGATCTTCCCTCACTGCAACCTTCGCCTCCCAGGTTCAAGCGATTCTCCTGCCTCAGCCTCCTGAGTAGGTAGGATTACAGGCGCACGCCACTACACCTGGCTAATTTTTGTATTTTTAGTAGAGATGGGATTTCACCATGTTGGTCAGGCTGGTCTCCAACTCCTGACCTCATGATCTGCCCGCCTCGGCCTCCCAAAGTTCTGGGATTACAGGCGTGAGCCACCACGCCTGGCCGACAGTAATCATTTCTTTAATTCAATGTTTACCAAATGGTGGTCCCTGGACTAGCAACTCAACATCAGCATCACATGGAAATCTGTTAGAAATGTAAGCCATTAAGTCCCACTCGGATATACTGAATCAGAAACTCTGGTGGTGAGCCCAGCAGTCTGTGCTTTAACAAGCTGTTCCAGGGGATATGGATGCTGATTCAACCTTGGGAACCGAGGCTCTAATTCAAAGTCCAGTGATTAAAATGGAAAAATACTCCTACCTACCTTAAGAAAGGTGATGTAAAAATGCTCAGCACAGGGCCTGGCACGTGACGCTAAATATGTAAGAGCTGCTATTATTAGTAGTCTTATTATTGAGATCATCATCATCATCACAAGGCTATTCATAAAGGGCTGTGGGACTATAATTCAGTGACGTCACTTTGCAGGGACACTGGCACTATTTGTCAAAACATAAATGTAATGACTCACTGACTCAGCAAGTAGCCTCGAGGATAGTGATTAACAACTTGACACAGAGACACCCTATTCCACCGTTTGACAAATTCGTTTATTTAAAACAATAAAAACAGCACTTATAGGGGGGCTTCATAAAATACAAGTAGGTAGCTTGACACGCTTTCACAGGTCACATGATTTAACACCTGGGGACATCAGGACTAACTGCTCTCAGGCCTGACTGGTGAGTGGAGTGGCATGATTTCAAGTTCATAGAATGGTATGTCACTATTTGTCTTACATTCTCAGGAAGCAGGACCTCACTCCCCTCCTGTCTTCCCTTCTGGCCTTCCTGGTAGCCATAACCATGTACAAATACGTGACCATGAGATGTTCCTGCCTGATGTCCAGTGGCTCAGGGACCACATCTGGACCTCATCAAGACACCATCAGCCCATCATCTGAACTTACAGCGCTCAAGGCAGCACTAAATTCTGGAGAAGTGTGAGAACTCGAACCACTGAGGTCAAAGGAAGTGACACCAAGTGGCAGAGGTGAGAAAATATAATGAAGGCAACATTTCGAGTCCAGTGCAGAGAAGTGGTCAATGGGCTAAACTTCAGAGCCACATCACCTGGGTTCAAATTAGAAAGCTGCATCCTACCAGCTGCAGGAACTTGGACAAGGACTCAACCTCTCTGTGCCTTAATGTCCTCATCTGTCAAATGGGCATAATAATGGAACTCATCTGTGGTGCTATGATACATATGTGTGTGTGTGCGTGTGTGTGTGTGTGTGTGTGTGTGTGTGTGTGTGTGTGTTCATGGTTCCTGGCTCATAATTCCCATAGCCCTTGTTACAGTCGTTGGTTATAATGTTAGGTGTGTTAGGTCTCAGGGGCAGGCCTCTGACCCTCTCCTGCCTTTTCACTCTGTTCCCCTGCCTTCCTGATTGTAGGTCTTCCCAGGAGAGTATCCCATCCATACTCTGGGGGAATGAGTGCTGACATCATGAAGCCCCCCTTTAAAATCCAAGAGGACTGGGTTCCTGGAGCTTCTGGATAGATGAAGACGTGGAGTTTTCTAGAGGATGGTGCACCCAGGGAGGGCATGGAAGCTCTGTGCCCCTTTCCCCATACCTCACCCTATGTGTCTCTTCATCTGTATCCTTTGCAATATCCTTTATAATAAACAAGGAAATGTAAGTAAGTGTTTCCCTGAGTTCTGAGAGCCACTCTAGCAAATTAATCAAACCCAAAGAGGGGATCATGGGAACAACTTGAAGCCGGTCAGTCAGAAGTTCCAGAGACCCAGACGTGAGGCTGGTGTGTGTGTGTTGAGTGGGAGAAGTCTTGGGGACTGAGCCCTCAAATTGTGGGATCTGACATTAGCTCTGGTTAGATAATGTTGCAACTAAATTAGGGGACACCCAGCTGGTATCTGCTGCTTGATGTTTGCAGAAAAAAACCCCACACATTTGATCACGGAAGTCTTCTGTGTTGGTTGTTAATGTGGTGTGAGACTAGAGGGGAAATGTGGTTATAGAGAATTTTCCCTCTACACCATCTCATAGAGCTGTTGTTGGGGTCAGCTGCTTTGGTACATGCCAAGTGCTAAGTATCAGCTTTCACTGTTCACAAAATTAACAGTTTTGTAAATGCTTTGGGTAAAAATAAGGTGATGAACTTTCAAAAATGTGAATTTCTTCTGCTTTTTAAGCATTTAAGAAACTGTAATATTTGACTTCTGATTTTAATCAAATGCTTAAAAGTACTACAATTTTTCAACAATTAGTAAGAATTTACATAAATTTAACTAAACTCTTAGGCTTCAAATTTCTATTGTTTTATTTATTTAGAGAATGTTTAAAGGAGCAATCATTAAAGGAAGGGAAACATTGCATGTTCTCATTTATATGTGGGATCTAAAAATCAAAATTGAACTCATAGAGATGGAGAGTAGAATGATGGTTACCAGAGGCTGGGAAGGGTAGTAGCGCTTGGGGGCAGAGTGGAAACTGTTAATGCGTACAAAATTATGTTAAAATGAATAAGATCTAGTATTTCATAGCCCAACAGGGTGATAACAGTCAACAATAATTTAGTGTACATTTAAGAATAACTAAAAGAGTATAACTGGAATGTTTGTTACAAAAGGAAATGATAAATTCTTGAGGTGGATACCCCATTTATGCTTATTACACATTGTATGCCTTTATCAATACATCTCTTATATACATAAGAATATATACCTACTATTTACCCATATAAATTAAAAATAAAAATATAAAAATAAAAAGATTGTACTACAGTATGGGCCCACATCATCCATTTCCAGGTAATTAATTACACTTTGCAAATTTTTTCAACTCCTCTCCTTTCCATGAATTCAGGAATTCCTCTGTGAATTAAACTTTTAAACCAGTGCTCTGAGTATCACGTATGTTGTAGCGTAATAAGGAGTTGCTTTGATTTTTTTGACCAAATAAATTTTTCATTGACTCATAGAGAATTATTCCCTGACTCTTGAATTATAACCCTTCTCACGCTTGTATGGAAAATGTCTGGTTTTCCTTGGCTCCTCTATCGGGTATTGTGGGAGGGACTGTGTAAGAAAGTAATCAGGTAGGACTCCTTCATCCCTCCTTTAAGGTCTTACATTTGATTTAATTAACTGACCCCATGTATAACTCTCATTCTACTGTCTTCTCTCCTTCCATTTCTACTGCTGACTATATGCTCTTCCATTGTGACATTAATTCAATTCAATATCTAAAAAGTTTTAATAGAAAATTTAGAACTTTGGTGACTAATAGTGTTAGTATTTTTTTCCCTCCAAATATCATGTAGAGAAGTAATCCCCAGTGTTGAAGATGGGGACTTGTGAGGTGTTTGGATCATCAGGCTGAATTTCTTAGCCAATGAATGGCTTAGTGCCATCCGCTTGGTAATGAATGAGTTATCCCTCTGATTTTATGGGAGATGTGGTTGTTTAAAAGTGTGTGGCACTTCCTCCCTCTCTCTCTTGCTCCCACTATGACCATGTGACATCTTGGCTTCCTGTCACCTCACACCATGATTATCAGCTTCCTGAGGCCCTCACCAGAAGCAGATGCCACAACCATGCTTCCTGTATAGCCTGAAGAATGATGAGCCAATTAAACCTCTTTTCTTTATAAATTACCCAGTCTCAGGTATATCTTTATAGTTATTCATGAATGGACTAATACAGAATATTGGTACCAAAGAGTGGTCATTGCTATAAAGATACCTGAAAATGTGGAACTGGCTTTGGAACTGAGTGACAGGCAGAAGTTGGAAGAGTTTGGAGGACTCAGAAGAAGACAGAAAACTGAGGGAAGGTTTGGAACTTCTTAGAGATGGGTTAAATGGCTGTAACCAGAATGAAATGGCAATAAGGACAGTGATGTCCAAGCTGACAAGGTCTCAGATGGAGATAAGGAACTCATTGGTAACTGGAGCAAAGGTAACCCTTATTATGCCTTTGTGAAGAACTTGGCTGCATTGTCTTCATGCCCTAGGGATTTAAGAGTGATGACTTAGGGTATCTGGTAGAAGAAATTTCTAAGTAGCAAAGCATTCAAGATGTTACTTGGCTGCTTCTAATAGCCTATACTCAGGTGTGGGAAAAAAGGAACGACTTAAGTTAGGACTTATATGTGAAAGGGAGTAGAGTGTAAAAGTTTGGAAACTTTGCATCCTGGCATCATGATAGGGAAGGAATCCATGCAGGCTGTGGAGCAACCACTTGCTATATATAGTAGCATGACTAAAAGGGAGCCAAGTGCTAATATTCAAGACAATGGGAGAAAGGACTAGAAGGGATTTTAGAGATCTTTGGGACACCCCCTCCCATCATAGGCTCACAGGCCTCTAATGAAAGAATGGTTTCATGGGCCCAGCCTAGGGTCACTTTGCCCTGCTCAGTCTCAGGACACTGCTCCTCACGTCCCAGTTTCTCCAGTTCCAGCCTTGGCTCAAAGGGCCCCAGATACTTCTTGTGCCACTGCTTTGGAGAGCAAAAGCTACCATAAACCTTGATGACTTCCATGTGGTATTAAGTCCTTGGGCACTCAGGATGCCAGAGTGAAGGGGGCTTGGTAGCTTTTTCCTAGATTTCAGAAGATATATGGAAAAGTATGAGTACTCAGGCAGAGGCCTGCTCCAGTGGCAGAGCCCACACAGGGAAACTCTCCTTCCCTTCTCCAGATCCAAGAATGATAGATCCACTGGCAGCTTCCATCCTGTGCCTGGAAAAGCCGCAGGCACTCAACACTAGCCCATGAGAGCAGCCACGGAGGCTGAACCCTGCAAAGCCATGAAGGCAGAGCTGCCCAAGGCTGTGGGACCCAACCCTTGCATCAGTGTGCCCTGGATGAGGGACATGGAGTCAAAGGTGATCATTTTGAAGCTTTAAGTTTTAATGTTGGCCCTGCTGGGTTTCAGACTTGCATGGGGCCTGTAGCCCCTTTCTTTTGACCAATTTCTCCCTTTTGGAATGGTAATGTTTACCCATTGCCTGTATCACTGTTGTACCTTGGAAGTAACTAAGTGTTTTTTGATTTCATAGGTTTATAGGTGAAAGGAGATGAATCTCAGATAAGACTTAGAACTTTTGAATTGATGCTGGGATGAGTTGAGACTTTTGGGGTATTGGGAAGGTACAATTGAATGTATTTTGCAATATAAGAAGAACATAAGACTTGGGGGCCCAGGGGTGGAATGATATGGTTTGGATCTGTGTCTCCTCCAAATCTCATGTTGAAATGTGATCCCCAATGTTGGAGGTGAGGCTTGTTCAGAGATGTTTTTGTCATCGAGGCAGATCCTCCATGAATGGCTTAGCACCATCTCCTTTGTAATAAGTGAGCTCTCCCTCTAATTTCCTGTGAGATCTGGTTGTTTAAGCCTGTGTGACACTTTCTCCCTGTTCTCTCTCTTGCTCCTGCTCTAGCCATGACAAGCTGGCTCCCAGTCTCCTTCTGCCACGATTGTAAGCTTCCTGAGGGCCTCACCATGAGCACTAGGCTTCCTGTACAGCTTGCAGAACCATGAGCCAATCAATCCTGTTTTCTTTATAAATTACCTAGTCTCAGGCATTTCTTTATAGCGATGCAAGAATGGACTGATACAATGACCTTTTGAGAAACTTAGGATCTCCCATTATTGCTTCATCAAAGGGCTATACCTTCTCTTCACCCCTCTAAGCCATCATCTTCCTTTTTTACAACCTTCAAACTTCCCTTCAGCTCCTTTGAATTCCTTGATCTATCCCCATTCAACATCCCTACCTTCTCCATCCCTCGATTCACCTCTGCCAAAACTTTCCCATCTCATTTGGGCCCCTCAACTCCCTATAACCACTTAAGTTCTAGGCCCCCCTCTTCTTCTTGAGAGCTCTTGATGGACTTGGACCCCAAGATCAACCACTGAAAGGCTGGAAAATCTAACCGGAAATAGGTTGGATGTTTTATCCACTTAGATGGTCCTTCGAAACACCTAGATGGCCACCTGGTGTATCCTCAGTAACTCATTCAAAATTAAGTCCACAGATTCCATAATATTTTATGCATCAGGTCCAAAAAAATTTAAGGGTCTCTTCCAAAAATATTGGTGGGGACACTTCTGCCCTCATATTGAGTAGGTAACCTCAAATTGCTCCATCTACCAGAAATGCAATCCTAATAAAAAAAAAAAAATAGACCAGATGTAGTGGCTCATGCTTGTAAGCCCAGCACTTTGGGAGGATGAGACAGGGGTATCTTTTGAGCCCAAGAGTTTGAGACCAGCCTGGAAAACATAGCTAGACCTTACCTCTACCAGAAATTTAAAAAAAAATGCAGAATGTGGTGGTGTGTGCCTGTAATTCCAGCTGCTTGTGATGAGGCTCAGGGCTGAGGTGGGAAGATCGACTGGGACCAGGAGGTTGAGGCTGCAGTGAGCCACAATCATGCCACCGAACTCAAGCCTTGGCAACAGAGACCCTGCCCCTGAAAGCAATAACAATAAAAAAGTAAAGGTGGGCAAGAACCCACTCTTTATCTATACCAATGAGTTAAATTTTAAAAATTATAGTTATAATCTATTTATGCCTGTCTGTGTGTGTGTGTGTGTGTATATATATATATTATATATATATATTTTATATATATATATAATGTATGTATGTTAAATACTGGTGCTGGTCACAATCACAAAAGACACAATCTTGAAAGATATAATCCTGGAATGTTGAAATCCTGGAAGACAAATTCTGGGTAAGGGATTAGTGCATTTTCGGTTGCACACAGGATAGTTGCATCGTGTTAAGCAGACTATTAGTTTGTTAGGATATTAATGATGGTTTAAGGAGATATGTATGGGTGCCAAGTTGACAAAGGGCAGATTTGTAGACTTAATTTTAGATGTCCACGTGACTGAATTACAGAATATCTAGAAACCAGGAAAGCATTATTCTGGGTGTTTCTGTGACAGTGTTTCCAGAGGAGATAAGCACGTGAGTCTGAGTGGAATAGGTGGAGAAGATCTACCTCACCTTAATGTTTCAAGTGTTTTAAAGATCATAGAAGTGAAAAACCAGGTGAAAAATGCAAGAAATTTCCCTTGCCCAATTTTTCAACCATATAGGACTTCTGCCTCTTCACACATAGTGACATGCTTGCCTTCAAAAAATGTCCTTCATCACAGAATTTAAGAAAAAAATTTTTTTTGACAAGCTCAGCGACCTTCAGAAACAAAGACACTTGCTGATATATAAGTTCTTCCAGTGTTACAAAGTGCATTAAAGGGTGGCCTATTCTTGGTTAGGGACTTGACTGTTGAAGAAAATAGACATATTTACCACACACGAAAACTAGGGCATGGTTCACTTTAGCTAATGGATAGCACTTTCAAAACTGTCCCCACTGTTTGCTCTTTAAAAAATCAACTGTATACAATTCATGGCCCTGTTGGATCTGAAATTTCTGAAACTCAACCACCCATTTATGTAGTAATGACTGGAAAAGTGAAACACTTTATAAATGCTTATTTGAAGATTTGCTGGACTTAGCAGAAGAAACTGAGTTTCAATGGAATCCCCAAACCATAATGGCAGATTTTGAATTAGGTGTGATCAAGGCTTCCAAAAGTAAATTTCAAGGTTTTATCTATAGTTTCCTCCCCCGCCCGCACCCCCCAATTCAGCCCAGTGCATTTGGCATAAAATGCAGTGAGTGGATTGGCCACATGATATGGCAATGACAAAAACTTCAGTCTAAACATGTCATTTATCTGCGTTGGCATTTCTCCCAGGTGACAAAATTCCATAAGCATTTAATGAATTAAAGCCACATTTCCCTGAATAAGCCAGCAAAGTTACTGACTGGTTTGAAAATAATTGTGTGCACAGTAGGATAAGAAGACACTTAAGCAATAGTGTTGCTGTTTGATCACCAACATTGTTTCCGCCAAATTTGTTCTCTGTATATGGGTGCATGAGGAATTTCTGCATACCCAAAACAACATAGAAGCATGGCACAGAATATGGGAAAATTTAATAGGGAATGCTCATGTTGATGTAAATTGAATCACACAACAATTTCAAAAAGAGCAGTTCCACATAGAAAATGAATGTGAACGTATTCTCCAAGAAAAACTATGCCCTAAAAGAAAAAAGCAGCCATTAATCAAAATGCAAGACTTCAAAATACAGTTAATGATTGTGAAAGTTAGCCAGCTTTTATGGACTACTTCTGTGCAATTGTTCATATCTAACTTAGTAACACATTTTCTCATATATCAATTTTTTTTAGTGTTTTAGATTTTTTCTTTTTTAAGTTTTTTAATCACCATTTCAAATTGTCAGCATTACTTTTTTTAAAATTCACTCTGCTATGTATTTCATCTTCACATCATTTCCAATAATAGAAGTATAAATTGTGTAAAGACTTTTAGAGAATTCTAATCAGTTTATGCACTTTTTGCAAATTTGACACTAGGAAAGTACATTATAACAATGTTGATTTTGTGTATAAGCATTGTGCTTATATATAGAAACATTGATACTTCCTCAAGAAATGAAGAGATACCCTGTTTGTACAACTGCATTTGTAAAAGATGAAATTGCTCGAGATCAAAGTTCTTTGGACTATCGCATATGTGGTGGTGACATGTTGTGACTTTGATGTTTTCATCAAAAGACTTAGATTGACATGGAATTTCAAAAAACAGCAGTTATAAAACGAGGTGGACATAATTACAAACCATAGTAATATATATCCATATGTTTTACCTTTGACCTATTTCTTTCTGAATACTGGTTATCTGCTCATAATTGTTATACATGTGTGACTGTTCTTAGGATATTTAAATGTTTATGCTTGCAAAAATATGTTATTATTGTACATTTTATTGTGGAAAGTGGTCAATGAAGTATTCCATCATGTTTTTATGATTCTCAAATAAATCCCCCCTTTAAAGATCTAAATAAATGCCTTCTAAAATTTTTTTTAAATAATTTTTTCAAGAAACATATTTTCAGGATTTTCACCCTTCAGAGTTTCATTGTTTGGGATTATAGCACTTGAGATTGTGTCTTTCAGGATTATGGCCCAAACCCATTATTTACTTACCCCCAGATAATATTGCCATATTAGAATATAAAATGCATTAAAGGAACACTATTTTGATTCTCTTAGAGATTTAAAAAATGGTTGTATAAATTAACTATTCCTGTAAACTTCAGAAATTAAGGAAATTAACCATCTACTATTTTCAAAAGTACTACTATATAAGTTAGCCCAAATATTTTAAAAACTGAAGTTCATATAATTTAGGTAAATCATAACAAATGAGACTAACTATAATGTAGTTGGCCTAAAAAAAGTATTCTGAGTTATCAAGGTTTTTTATATATATACATTTATATATATTTATATATATTTATATATACATATTTACATATTTATATATATTTATATATACATATATATTTATATATACATATTTATATATTTATATATTTATACATGTATTTATATATTTATATATTTTTTATATATATATTTATATATGGCACACATATATATAGGCATATATACACTGGCATATATATAGGCATATATATATAGGCATATATATATTATATAGGCATATATATATATATAAAATAGGCACATATAGGCATATATTTTTATTCTACGTGGGATAGTCTTCCTAAGTTTGTACAGGTTTACTGATTGAATGACCTAGTCTTAAATATAAAAAAATGAAAATTTATCTTTAACCAAATTAAGTTACTATTTTGAGAAACATTATTTCAACGCTAATTATCTTTTGTAATATGTCATCTAGAAAACGGTTTTCAAGATATTTTGGTAAGCTAAAACGTTAGGTTTATGTTATATAAGGTTAATTAATGATTATCTTTTAAATATGTAGATTGTTTCTAAACAAGATAAAATGCTAAAATATTAATTTCTATGCATATTTTTAAGGCTATATATGTTTGGGTCTGTTGATGAGTGCATTCGTTTTTGTCATCTTGAAAAGCTGTAGTATAGGGGATGTTTATGGTTATAAAAAGTTGTGCAATGGCCAGTCCAGGTGGCTCACGCCTGTAATCCCAACACTTTGGGAGGCCGAGGCGGGTGGATCACGAGGTCAGGAGTTTGAGACCATCCTGGCCAACATGGTGAAACCCCGTCTGTACTAAAAATACAAAAATTAGCTGGGTGTGGTGGCGGGCGCCTTTAATCCCAGCTACTCGGGAGGCTGAGGCAAGAGAATCATTTGAACCCGGGAGGCAGAGGTTGCAGTGAGCCGAGATCGCGCCACTGCACTCCAGCCTGGGCAACAGGTGAGACTGTCTCAAAAAAAAAAAAAGTTCTGATATGCATATTTATGAGCTTTGCTAATTTGCTACGAAATACTCATGCATAACAGAGTTCACAAACATCCATATCCCAATTTTCTATCTAAAATGAAACCTACTATGAATAAAAATTATAATCAATATATGTGAATAAACTCTACTAGGAGCAAAGTAGCATAGTCGAACAACTTTGTATGCAAGACAAACAAGATATGTTTTATTAAGGAAAAATAGTTTTGTCTTAAAGTAAAATGACTAGTAGTTTCAAAATAAAAAGTGGTGGGATATAGTTCAAAACCTAAATTATATAAAAAGCTGTAAAGGAGAATTTTATTAATTATTTATTTATTTATTTATTTTTGAGACGAAGTCTCGCTCCGTAACCCAGGCTGGAGTACAGTGGCACAATCTTGGCTCACTGCAACCTCCACCTCCTGGGTTTAAGCAATTCTCCTGCCTTAGCCTCCCAAGTAGCTGGGACTACAGGCACGTGCCTCCATGACCGGCTAATTTTGTGAATTTTTAGTAGAGACGGAGTTTCCCCATGTTAGCCAGGGTGGTCTCGATCTCCTGACCTCGTGATCCGCCCACCTCGGCCTCCCAAAGGGCTGGGATGACAGGCATGAGCCACTGCGCTCCGCCATTTTATTTTATTTGTTGTGGTCAGAGCTGGCTAAGGAATAACGGGTATATACATACTTTCACAAAAAGAACTAAAATATAAAATATACTAATGCAAAAGTAGAATGTTATTTTCTCTTTGTTAAAATGACAAAATTTTCTTGCATTATTAGCCTGGTCATAGTAAGAAATTGTAAAAGTTGTTTTCATCTCCTTCCAAACCATCTGACTGAAAGACAAATATTTTATGTCACAGAGTAAAATGCTACCCCAAATGTGTAGAAACAGGTAAATACAGAGATACAAAGATACATAGCTGAAGATCAGATTATCTGGAGCAGTAGACACTGGAGCTACTAACTGGTGGTACATTTATTTATTTATTTATTTATTTATTTATTTTGAGACGGAGTCTCACTCTGTTGCCCAGGCTGGAGTGCAATGGCATGATCTCGGTTCACTGCAACCTCCGCCTCCCGGGTTCAAGTGATTCTTCCGCCTCAGCCTCCCGAGTAGCTGGGACTACAGGCGCCCACCACCACACCCGGCTAATTTTTGTATTTCTAGTAGAGACGGGGTTTCACCATATTGGCCAGGCTGGTCTCGAACTCCTGACCTCGTGATCCACCCGCCTCAGCCTCTCAACGTGTTGGGATTACAGGCATGAGTCACCGCGCCCGGCAACTGGTGATACTTTTAATCGGTAATTTTGATGAATTCCTAAGAGCTGAGTGTGGACACGGTGAGCATGAGAAACCCCTCACGGCTGCAGTATCAGGGAGGCCAGCACACTTACATGGGTTTTCCTTTCAGGAATCCCGCAGGTTTTCATGATGTAGAGCCCAGAAAAATCTCCTGTGGCTCTGGCAGGAGGAGAAAAGTATCCATTTTTAAATAGTCCAGCACATTCTTGTATTAGGACTCTCCAGTGAAAAACAACCAACAGGATGGCTATACATGTAGAGATTTATTATAAGAAATTGATTCATGTAATTTTGAAAGCTGACAAGTCCCAAGATTTGCACTCAGTAAGCTGGAGACCCAAAAGGGTTAATGGTGTGGGTCCAGTGTCAGTCAGAAAGCCTGAGAATCAGGAGAGCTGATGGTATGTTTCAGTCTGAAGGTCTCCAGGCTCAAGAACTAAGAAGAGCCAATGCCTCAGTTTGTGTCTAAAGGCAGAAAAAGACTACTGTCACAGCTCAAAGGCAGTCCGGCAGAAAGAGTTCCCTCCTATTTAGCCATTTTGTTCTATTCAGACCTTCGATGGATTAAAGGAGGCTCACAGACATTAGGAAGGCAATCTACTCTACTCAGTCTGCTGAACCAAATGTTACCCTCAGCCAGAAACACCCTCATGGATACAGCCAGAATAGTGTTTAATGAAATGTCTGGGCACGCCATGGCCAGTCAAAGTGAAACACAAAATTAGCCATCACAAATCTCTATAACAAAGGCCTACTCTCTACAGAAACTGATTTTTACTAAAGTCTTATCATACCCAGGAAGCAGACAATTTCTTAACTTCATCCCCCTCTAGCCTTCTCATCTTACCCAATGGAGAAGGAAAGGTAAGAAACGCTTGTGAAGGCCGCAGCTCAGACATATACTAAAAGACAGATTTAATAAGATAACAGAATGTGGCTCCTCCTCTATACCTTACCACCAAATAGACAGTGCTCTAGGACACTTGCTCTAGCTGAAAGAGCAACTAAGCGTGCAAACTCTATTTAAGAATGTGTTCTTAGGAAACCCCGAAGACAAGAGAGACAAAAACAAGAACCCCAGAGGAATTTGAAGTTTCTCACACCCAAAGCTACAGCAAAAATGAGATAAACCCAACTCCTAACCATACTAACATAAAACCTGGCAATGTTGACCTTTACCTAAGCTCTGTAATCCTGGACACAGTTACCATTTTAAAAACATCACAACCTGCTTATTGTTCTGGGAAACAGCTTATTGCAAAGAATCATCCTTCTCCATATGACTTATCTAAGACTTGTAGGAAACCCATTTGTTTACCTAAGACAAGGCCAGGCACAGACCTTCCAAATTCCCATTCTAAGTGATTAATTAGCTGAAGTGTTTGTTCCCACCGATTATTGCAAACAAAATGCCTGTTAACCTTGACTTGAGAAAATCTTAGTTAAGCATCTTTCCTTCCCATAGTGTCCTGAGGTTTCTCTCAACCCTAAGTTTAAACAATCATTGACATACAGAACAACCAGTCCTAATGATTACTACTGAAAATTGGCTGGCATCAAGGAAAGAAATTTCTGGTTCCAGTTACAGTCACACATGTAATAAACATGGAAATCTTATGACCAATCTGATTATGTCACTGGTTTATCTCACTTGCCAATAACCAGTTCTTTCCAGCCTTATTTACTCTTTACTATGAAAGAGAATTTCTTTCGTGCTTACTTTTGAGACACTTAACAGATTTTGTGCATTCTCCCTATTGCAATAGTCTTTTCAAATAAAGTCTGTCTTTACTGAAGTCTGGAGTTTGTAAATTTCCTCAACCTCACACTAAAAGCTTATTCGCCTCAGTTGCTATACCCTATATATCATGTTGGAATTTCAACAAACATTACAAGTCTAAAGGCAAGAAAAAAAAAACGCCGTCTTCAGAGCCAACACAAACATTAGAACCAGTCTCAGGTATGGCAAAGATTTGGGGATTTTCAGGTAGGGAATGTAAAATAACTTTGATTAATATGTTAAGGGCTCTAATGGAAAAACTAGACAATATGCAAGAACTGATGGGTAAAGTAAGCAGAGATGGAAATTTTAAGTATTAAAAGAAAATGCCAGAAATCAAAAACACTAACAGAAATGAAATGGTCTCATCAGCAGACTGAACACAACTAAAGAAAAAAGTCATTTAACTTTAAGATATGTCAATAGAAGCTTTCCAAATTGAAATGCAGAGACAGAAAACAAATGAAAGAAACAGAACAGCCAAGAACAGTGGGATAATTTCAAAAGTTGTAGCATATACATGTATTAAAATGTATAGCATAGCAGAATGAGAAGAAAGAGAAAATGAATCAGAGGTAATATTATTACATCAAATATTATTATTGTTTGATGTAATAATGGCTGAGAAGTTTCCAAAAAGTTTGGCAGATGCCAAACCACAAATACAGGAAGCTCAGAGAACACTAAGCACAATAAATACCAAAAAATATGTATCCAAGCATAGCATATTCAAACTACAGGAAACCATAGACAAAGAGAACATTTTCAAAAATACCAACGGAGGAAACAAACAAACAAAAAAATCCACTTTACCTATTGGAGAACAAGAGTAAGATTGACAGTGGACTTCTCATTTAAAAAAATAAAAGCCGGCCGGGCGCAATGGCTCACGCCTGTAATCTCAGCACTTTGGGAGGCTGAGGCAGGCGGATCACCTGAGGTCGGGAGTTGGAGACAAGCCTGACCAACGTGGAGAAACCCCATCTCTACTAAGAATACAAAATTAGCCAGGCGTGGTGGCACATGCCTGTAATCACAGCTACTTGGAAGGCTGAGGCAGAAGAATCACTTGAACCCTGGAGGTGGAGGTGGTGATGAGCTGAGATCGTGCCTTTGGGTGACAAGAGTGAAATTCCGTCAAAAAAAAAAAAAAACCCAAAGAGTGGAGTTACATAGTTAAAATGTTGAAAGAAAATAAATACCAACCTAAGAATTCTATATCAAGCAAAATTACTCTTAAATGGTGAAGGAGAAATATAGACTGTCTCAGAAAAATCTGAAGGATTCATTACCCACACATCTGCCCTGTCAGAAATGTCTAATATTAATCAGGGTAAAGAAAATGTTGTATAGGTAAGAACTGCAGATTCACATAAAGAAATAATGAGAAGGAACATATGAAGGCAGAATAAAATTTTTTCTTTTTATTCTTAATTGATCTAATTAGATAACTGTTCAAAGTAATAGCAGTAACAATGTATTGAGTAGTTATAGCATATGAATAAGTGAAATGAATGACCCACTGTTATAAGGGACATGAGGGAAGAATTGGGAATACCATATTACAAGTTACCTTTACTACCCATGAAGTGGTATAATGTTATTTGAAAGTTGACTTAGATCAATAATGAATTTATACTGCAAACTCTAGGGCAGACACTAAAATCATTTTCAAAAGAAATATATTTGGTATGTTAAGGGAGAAGAGAAAATGGAAATGTATAAAATACTCAATTAAAACCAGAGAAAACAGAATAAGAAAGAAGGAAAAAAACAAATAATAAGTTGCAACTAATAGAAAATAGTTACAAGCATGGGGGATATTAATCCAACTGTAACAATAATCACTTTAAAAACAAATGGTCTAAATACCTTAAATAACAGATATTGCCATGGTGGATATAAAAAGAAAGACAAGAACCAACTATATGTTGTTCTACAAAAAAAAAAAAAAAATGACGTTTAGAAAATGTATAACATTACAATTGGTAAAAAGAAAATTGAAATGAGCTAGGGAAAAATATCTGAACCACAAAAACCTTTTTAAAAAAACATTCAGTTAGTGGGGGAGGAGCCAAGATGGCCGAATAGGAACAGCTCCGGTCTACAGCTCCCAGCGTGAGCGACGCAGAAGACGGTGATTTCTGCATTTCCATCTGAGGTACCGGGTTCATCTCACTAGGGAGTGCCAGACAGTGGGCGCAGGCCACTGGGTGCGCGCACCGTGCGCGAGCCGACGGACGCACCTGGAAAACTCGGGTCACTCCCACCCGAATATTGCGCGTTTCAGACCGGCTTAAAAAACGGCGCACCACGAGACTATATCCCACACCTGGCTCGGAGGGTCCTACGCCCTCGGAATCTCGCTGATTGCTAGCACAGCAGTCTGAGATCAAACTGCAAGGCGGCAGCGAGGCTGGGGGAGGGGCGCCCGCCATTGCCCAGGCTTGATTAGGTAAACAAAGCAGCCGGGAAGCTCGAACTGGGTGGAGCCCACCACAGCTCAAGGAGGCCTGCCTGCCTCTGTAGGCTCCACCTCTGGGGGCAGGGCACAGACAAACAAAAAAACAGCAGTAACCTCTGCAGACTTAAATGTCCCTGTCTGACAGCTTTGAAGAGAGCAGTGGTTCTCCCAGCACGCAGCTGGAGATCTGAGAACGGGCAGACTGCCTCCTCAAGTGGGTCCCTGACCCCTGACCCCCGAGCAGCCTAACTGGGAGGCACCCCCCAGCAGGGGCACACTGACACCTCACACGGCAGGGTATTCCAACAGACCTGCAGCTGAGGGTCCTGTCTGTTAGAAGGAAAACTAACAAACAGAAAGGACATCCACACCGAAAACCCATCTGTACATCACCATCATCAAAGACCAAAAGTAGATAAAACCACAAAGATGGGGAAAAAACAGAACAGAAAAACAGGAAACTCTAAAATGCAGAGCGCCTCTCCTCCTCCAAAGGAACGCAGTTCCTCACCAGCAACGGAACAAAGCTGGATGGAGAATGATTTTGACGAGCTGAGAGAAGAAGGCTTCAGACGATCAAATTACTCTGAGCTACGGGAGGACATTCAAACCAAAGGCAAAGAAGTTGAAAGCTTTGAAAAAAATTTAGAAGAATGTATAACTAGAATAACCAATACAGAGAAGTGCTTAAAGGAGCTGATGGAGCTGAAAACCAAGGCTCGAGAACTACGTGAAGAATGCAGAAGCCTCAGGAGCCGATGCGATCAACTGGAAGAAAGGGTATCAGCAATGGAAGATGAAATGAATGAAACTAAGCGAGAAGGGAAGTCTAGAGAAAAAAGAATAAAAAGAAATGAGCAAAGCCTCCAAGAAATATGGGACTATGTGAAAAGACCAAATCTACGTCTGATTGGTGTACCTGAAAGTGATGCGGAGAATGAAACCAAGTTGGAAAACACTCTGCAGGATATTATCCAGGAGAACTTCCCCAATCTAGCAAGGCAGGCCAACGTTCAGATTCAGGAAATACAGAGAACGCCACAAAGATACTCCTCGAGAAGAGCAACTCCAAGACACATAATTGTCAGATTCACCAAAGTTGAAATGAAGGAAAAAATGTTAAGGGCAGCCAGACAGAAAGGTCGGGTTACCCTCAAAGGGAAGCCCATCAGACTAACAGCGGATCTCTCGGCAGAAACCCTACAAGCCAGAAGAGAGTGGGGGCCAATATTCAACATTCTTAAAGAAAAGAATTTTCAACCCAGAATTTCATATCCAGCCAAACTAAGCTTCATAAGTGAAGGAGAAATAAAATACTTTACAGACAAGCAAATGCTGACCGATTTTGTCACCACCAGGCCTGCCCTAAAAGAGCTCCTGAAGGAAGCGCTAAACATGGAAAGGAACAACCGGTACCAGCCGCTGCAAAATCATGCCAAAATGTAAAGACCATCAAGACTAGGAAGAAACTGCATCAACTAACGAGCAAAATCACCAGCTAACATCATAATGACAGGATCAAATTCACACATAACAATATTAACTTTAAATGTAAATGGACTAAATTCTTCAATTAAAAGACACAGACTGGCAAGTTGGATAAAGAGTCAAGACCCATCAGTGTGCTGTATTCAGGAAACCCATCTCACGTGCAGAGACACACATAGGCTCAAAATAAAAGGATGGAGGAAGATCTACCAAGCAAATGGAAAACAAAAAAAGGCAGGGGTTGCAATCCTAGTCTCTGATAAAACAGACTTTAAACCAACAAAGATCAAAAGAGACAAAGAAGGCCATTACATAATGGTAAAGGGATCAATTCAACAAGAGGAGCTAACTATCCTAAATATTTATGCACCCAATACAGGAGCACCCAGATTCATAAAGCAAGTCCTGAGTGACCTACAAAGAGACTTAGACTCCCACACATTAATAATGGGAGACTTTAACACCCCACTGTCAACATTAGACAGATCAACGAGACAGAAAGTCAACAAGGATACCCAGGAATTGAACTCAGCTCTGCACCAAGCGGACCTAATAGACATCTACAGAACTCTCCATCCCAAATCAACAGAATATACATTTTTTTCAGCACCACACCACACCTATTCCAAAATTGACCACATAGTTGGAAGTAAAGCTCTCCTCAGCAAATGTAAAAGAACAGAAATTATAACAAACTATCTCTCAGACCACAGTGCAATCAAACTAGAACTCAGGATTAAGAATCTCACTCAAAGCCGCTCAACCACATGGAAACTGAACAACCTGCTCCTGAATGACTGCTGGGTACATAACGAAATGAAGGCAGAAATAAAGATGTTCTTTGAAACCAACGAGAACAAAGACACAACATACCAGAATCTCTGGGACGCATTCAAAGCAGTGTGCAGAGGGAAATTTATAGCACTAAATGCCCACAAGAGAAAGCAGGAAAGATCCAAAATTGACACCCTAACATCACAATTAAAAGAACTAGAAAAGCAAGAGCAAACACATTCAAAAGCTAGCAGAAGGCAAGAAATAACTAAAATCAGAGCAGAACTGAAGGAAATAGAGACACAAAAAACCCGTCAAAAAATTAATGAATCCAGGAGCTGGTTTTTTGAAAGGATCAACAAAATAGATAGACCGCTAGCAAGACTAATAAAGAAAAAAAGAGAGAAGAATCAAATAGACGCAATAAAAAATGATAAAGGGGATATCACCACCGATCCCACAGAAATACAAACTACCATCAGAGAATACAACAAACACCTCTACGCAAATAAACTAGAAAATCTAGAAGAAATGGATACATTCCTCGACACATACACTCTCCCAAGACTAAACCAGGAAGAAGTTGAATCTCTGAATAGACCAATAACAGGAGCTGAAATTGTGGCAATAATCAATAGTTTACCAACCAAAAAGAGTCCAGGACCAGATGGATTCACAGCCGAATTCTACCAGAGGTACAAGGAGGAACTGGTACCATTCCTTCTGAAACTATTCCAATCAATAGAAAAAGAGGGAATCCTCCCTAACTCATTTTATGAGGCCAGCATCATTCTGATACCAAAGCCTGGCAGAGACACAACCAAAAAAGAGAATTTTAGACCAATATCCTTGATGAACATTGATGCAAAAATCCTCAATAAAATACTGGCAAACCGAATCCAGCAGCACATCAAAAACCTTATCCACCATGATCAAGTGGGCTTCATCCCTGGGATGCAAGGCTGGTTCAACATACGCAAATCAATAAATGTAATCCAGCATATAAACAGAGCCAAAGACAAAAACCACATGATTATCTCAATAGATGCAGAAAAAGCCTTTGACAAAATTCAACAACCCTTCATGCTAAAAACTCTCAATAAATTAGGTATTGATGGGACATATTTCAAAATAATAAGAGCTATCTATGACAAACCCACAGCCAATATCATACTGAATGGGCAAAAACTGGAAGCATTCCCTTTGAAAACTGGCACAAGACAGGGATGCCCTCTCTCACTGCTCCTATTCAACATAGTGTTGGAAGTTCTGGCCAGGGCAATCAGGCAGGAGAAGGAAATAAAGGGTATTCAATTAGGAAAAGAGGAAGTCAAATTGTCCCTGTTTGCAGACGACATGATTGTTTATCTAGAAAACCCCATTGTCTCAGCCCAAAATCTCCTTAAGCTGATAAGCAACTTCAGCAAAGTCTCAGGATACAAAATCAATGTACAAAAATCACAAGCATTCTTATACACCAACAACAGACAAACAGAGAGCCAAATCATGAGTGAACTCCCATTCACAATTGCTTCAAAGAGAATAAAATACCTAGGAATCCAACTTACAAGGGATGTGAAGGACCTCTTCAAGGAGAACTACAAACCACTGCTCAAGGAAATAAAAGAGGATACAAACAAATGGAAGAACATTCCTTGCTCATGGGTAGGAAGAATCAATATCGTGAAAATGGCCATACTGCCCAAGGTAATTTACAGATTCAATGCCATCCCCATCAAGCTACCAATGACTTTCTTCACAGAATTGGAAAAAACTACTTTAAAGTTCATATGGAACCAAAAGAGAGCCCGCATCGCCAAGTCAATCCTAAGCCAAAAGAACAAAGCTGGAGGCATCACACTACCTGACTTCAAACTATACTACAAGGCTACAGTAACCAAAACAGCATGGTACTGGTACCAAAACAGAAATATAGATCAATGGAACAGAACAGAGCCCTCAGAAATAACGCCGCTTACCTACAACTATCTGATCTTTGACAAACCTGAGAAAAACAAGCAATGGGGAAAGGATTCCCTATTTAATAAATGGTGCTGGGAAAACTGGCTAGCCATATGTAGAAAGCTGAAACTGGATCCCTTCCTTACACCTTATACAAAAATCAATTCAAGATGGATTAAAGATTTAAACGTTAGACCTAAAACCATAAAAACCCTAGAAGAAAACCTAGGCATTACCATTCAGGACATAGGCGTGGGCAAGGACTCATGTCTAAAACACCAAAAGCAATGGCAACAAAAGCCAAAATTGACAAATGGGATCTAATTAAACTAAAGAGCTTCTGCACAGCAAAAGAAACTACCATCAGAGTGAATAGGCAACCTACAACATGGGAGAAAATTTTCGCAACCTACTCATCTGACAAAGGGCTAATATCCAGAATCTACAGTGAACTCAAACAAATTTACAAGAAAAAAACAAACAACCCCATCAAAAAGTGGGCGAAGGACATGAACAGGCACTTCTCAAAAGAAGACATTTATGCAGCCAAAAAACACATGAAAAAATGCTCATCATCACTGGCCATCAGAGAAATGCAAATCAAAACCACTATGAGATATCATCTCACACCAGTTAGAATGGCAATCATTCAAAAGTCAGGAAACAACAGGTGCTGGAGAGGATGTGGAGAAATAGGAACACTTTTACACTGTTGGTGGGACTGTAAACTAGTTCAACCATTGTGGAAGTCAGTGTGGCGATTCCTCAGGGATCTAGAACTAGAAATAGTTTGACCCAGCCATCCCATTACTGGGTATATACCCAAATGACTATAAATCATGCTGCTATAAAGACACATGCACACATATGTTTATTGCGGCATTATTCACAATAGCAAAGACTGGGAACCAACCCAAATGTCCAACAATGATAGACTGGATTAAGAAAATGTGGCACATATACACCATGGAATACTATGCAGCCATAAAAAATGATGAGTTCATATCCTTTTAGGGACATGGATGAAATTGGAAACCATCATTCTCAGTAAACTATCGCAAGAACAAAAAACCAAACACCGCATATTCTCACTCATAGGTGGGAATTGAACAATGAGATCACATGGACACAGGAAGGGGAATACCATACTCTGGGGACTGTGGTGGGGAGGGGGGAGGGGGGAGGGATAGCATTGGGAGATATACCTAATGCTAGATGACGAGTTAGTTGGTGCAGCGCACCAGCATGGCACATGTATACATATGTAACTAACCTGCACAATGTGCACATGTACCCTAAAACTTAACGTATAATAAAAAATAAAAATAAATAAATAAAAAGAAAAAAATAATAAAATCTTATGTGCAAGTAAAAAAAAAAAATTCAGTTAGCATTTGACTAAGAAGAAGAAGAAGAAAACAAATTAATTCATAAAAAGAAAAAGAGTGTTATAAAATGATGTTAATTATCTCCAGTCTGGTACACAGATAAGTCAAAAATAGACTGATTTCATATTTATTTGTGAAAAAATTCCCCAGTATCTAAGCACCTACATTAAAAGTCTGTTTAACAGTAGCCACAGTTGGGATAGTTGAGGGGTAAGAAAAATCATTATATTCGCTTAGGAAAGTAATTGATACTTCAAATAGAATGTTCAGGAATACAGGTAAGAATAAATTTAAAGTAATTGCTCAAAAGTCCTATCTCCTGGTAAAAATCTATTTTGTTTTAACTTGAGTTTCTTTTCACAAGCTCATTTTAATATTGAAACAAAAATATATATACATCTATTATGTACCCACAAAATTAAAAATAATAAAAGGTATTGAAATGAATAGGATGCGTAAGAAAGTTCTACTCATTTATATTTCAAGATCTTCTACTCCATTTGATTTGATGTTTCTCATTCAAAACAGCCTCATGAAGTATTTCAGTCCCACATTTATTTATACCTATGTTTTTCCATATGTCTTCTTTCTGCTTTTTATTGAATATGCAAATTCAATGATTTAAAAACAGACCTAATATTCAAGAAATATTTATTGAATACCTACTTTGTGCCAGGTATTCTACTGGACATTTGGGATACAACAATAAACACAATAGACAAAATGCCTGTTTTTCTGGAACTACACTGGAGAAGGTCAATATCTTAAATTTTACACATCAGCTTTTATTTAATCCCTCTTGATAATTATATTTAGTATTTAAAAAATATTTTATGCATAAAGAAACTGAGTCCTAGAGAGGTCAAGTGACTCGTAAATATCACACAGCTAATAAAAGGCTGGGCCAAGTTCATAACCCAATTTTGCATTTGACTTTCACGATAACTTCAGGATACGGCATTGTTCTTGTTACAGGAATGATGATGCTATATTTGAGTAAGAAATGTTTCTAAAAGCAAATTGGAAAATGACCAAGCACACAGCTACTGAGTCCCATCTACTTGTTCAATCTTTTAGGATTTAATGGCCATTCATTGATTTCTGTTGCCTTTCTTTTTTCCAGTACTTAGCACAGACATACCATCTTCAGACAGATGCTGAAGTCTGTATGAGAATCAGAATAGTTCAGGCACTTAGACCCAGTATTTGGGAAAGGGATTGATTTATAGAGAATCCGACATACATAGATGAATGTATATAGTGGATCTTAAATCATAAGGAAAAAGTCCTTAGGACTAAAATACATGAGAATGAAGTAAAGTAATGTATTATCTTGGCATGACAGGTCATATTCCAATCAGAAAATAATGTTTCTAATAATCCATCATTTTGGAACTATGCAAAAAGTAAGCATTTTAGAATAATTATATACCTTGTTATTATAGATTAGAATGTATATCTACCTTTTTATAATTTCCTTTTTTGTGAGAAGTTAGATAACAGTATGTTGATTACATACAGTGAAAGACAACAATAAATAGTAAAAACAAAAATAGACCAAACATTCCATGGTGGGTTTTGTTCTGTTTTTGCTGTAGTCTCTTCTTTGTTTTGTTTTGTTTTATATGGTTTCCCTTGAATGATTTATTGAACTCATATGGATTTATCTTCTTGCTATACTTCAGTAACTCCTATTCTGAATTTTCTTCTAAAATCTGAGGTCATATTTTCAACTGCTAGCTGGACATCTCCAATTACTCAGAGGCAACTAAAACTCAATGGAACTAAAAGTAAATTAATTAATCTTACCCCACAGCCATCTCTCTTTTATATTAGCCTAAACCAGTTCATGTCTCTACCATCTATCTCTATCATCTATCACATATATATATGTGTATATATATGTAATATATATGTGTGTGTGTATCTAATCCATTGTTAGTATGTCAATAAGTATTTTCAATTTCATTTTCATAACTCAAATGGACCCTGCAAATATATCCACAATGCTTTCGTTCATGTGATACTCAGCTCTTGGCCAAACGTCTGAAATATTTATCTATTTAGTGTTCTTACCCCCAGTGTCTCCCTGTGCAAATCCATTCTTTATGCTACCATGAGAATTAAGCTAGAAAACAAACCTGATAATGTCACTCCTCTACTAAGGACACTTCAATGTTTCCCTGTCATCCTAAAGTCTAAACTTTCTAGCATTGCATTCAGGGCCTTTCACCACTTTTTTTCCTCAGCTTACTTCTATTGTCTTCTGGTAGACTAAGAAGTTTGGACTTTATCATAGGTCATGGGGATTCATGATAAATTTTAAGCATAAGACTGATATGGAAAAAAATTCCATGTTAGAAATGTCACTCCAGCTGTAGTGTGTAGAAAAATTTGGAAGCAGTTTTCCTTATGCATTTCCCCTAGTTTGTGTATCAGGAATTTCTGCCAGCGGTCCGAATTTTCCTCTTTTGGAGCTGCATTTTGCACATCTAATTTCTCTTTACCCAACTGCCCTTCGGATTATTAAAAGACAGTTTTTATGTCCGTCAAGAAGTTATCATAAAAACTTTGGCTTCTTTTCCAAGTGAGATGTGTCTACCCAGAAAAGAGACATGAGTTGACTTGCAGTTTACAAGGATCACAACCTGGCTACTGTGTTGACAATAGATTGTGAGAGAGCAAGGAGACCAGCGAGAAGGCTATGGCAATAATCCAGATAGACAATGGTGGCATGAATTATGAAGGTAGCATTGGAGGCAGTGAGAAATTGTAGGATACTGATACATGTTAAAGATAAAACAAACAATACGTACCACTGTATTGAATATGGCTTGTAAGAGAAAGAGAGCAGTTAAGGGGGACTCCAAAGTTTTGAACCTAAGAAATTGATAGAATATCACTGCCACTTATTGATATGAGTAAAACTGAGAGAAAAGTAGTTTGAGGGGAAAATGTCAGTAGCTCAGATTTGAATATGTTGAATTGGACAGGCTCATTTGTCATCTAAGTGGTGATTTAGAGTAATTTGTAGAGACGAGTATGGAACTCGGGCGAGAAGACTAGGCTGGAGACAGAAACTTGGGAAGCATCAGCATATACATTATATTTAAAGCCTGCACCTAGATGAAATCACCAAAGGAGTGAGTAAAGATATAAATGAGAAAAGGTCCAAGGATTATGTTTTTAAGGCAACAATGTTAACAAGCCTGTGATATGTGAGGTATATAGCAAAGGAAACCAAGAAGGAGCAGCCAGAGGTGTTGAAAGATAATCAGGAAAATGCATTGGCTTGAAAACCAAGTGAAAGAAAAGTATCTCAGGAAGAAGAAAGTGAGCAACAGTATCAAATATTGTTGATAAATCAAGTATTATGAGGAAGAGAACTGACAGCAAATTTGGTGACGATGATAAAAGTAGTGTTCCAGTTATCTATTACTGTATAACAAATCACCCTAACATTTAGTGGCTTAAAGCAACAGAACTTATTGGATTATTATCTCTTACAGGTGTCACATTTGACTGGGCTCTGCTCAGTGTTTCTCACACTGGTCTCTCATGTAGCTGCAGTCAGATGGTGGCTGAGGTGGAAATCATCTCAGAGGCTGCCTCAGCCATATCTGGAAACAAATGCTGATTGTCTGCTGGAGCTGTCAGCTGCAACTCCCACAAGTGGGCTTTCAATGTGTCCTGGCTTTCTTGCTGCATGGTGGCTGGATTCCAAGAATCAGCATCGTAAGAAAGAAAGCCAGGTAGAAGCAGTATTACCTCCTTTGATCAGCCTTGGAACTCACATATTACTTCGGCAGTATTTTCCTCACTGGTAGTAAGTCAATAAGGCCAGTGCTATTCAAAGAGAGGGAAATTAGATTCCACCTCTTGATGGGAGGAGTGTAGAAGAATTAGCAGAAACTGCTTTAAAACGGCTCATGCCTGTAATCCCAGCACTTTGGGAGGCCGAGGCTGGTGGATCTCTTCTCACTGAAGAGATTAAAAAAAAAAAAAAAAAGCCAAAAATGTCCGGCATCACTGAGCCCATCCCTCCCTAATCCCCCAGCAACCAAGTGTGGTGAACATCTCTGGGCACTGGGGGAGGAAGAACACAGCAATTGTGAGGCACTGAACCCAGTGCCATCCTATCAGAACAGAAAGAAAAGCTGGACTAAACTCAAGTGCTGCTCTCCCACAGAGGGAGCATTTAAATCAGCCCTACCAGAGGGGAATCACAGAACCCAGCAGTTGGAACTTGAGTTCCTGCAAACCTAGCCACCAAGAGCTGCAGTGCTCTGTCTCCAGGTAAACTCGAAAGGCAGTCTAGGCCATAAAGACTGCAAATCGTAGGTGTGTCCCAGTGCTGAACTAGGCCCAAAGACAGTGGACTGGTTGCGCACACAGCCTACTGAGAAACCAGCTGGAGCAGTTACAGGAGTGCTGGCATCACCCTTCCCCAAACCCCACACTGCAGAGTTAGCAGCTCCAAAAAGACCTCCTTTTTCCACTTGAAGTTAGAAAAGAGAAGAGTAGGGAAGACTGTCTTCCATCCTTGATACCAGCTAAGCCACAGCAGGATAGGGCACCAGTCAGTCACAAGGCCCCTGTTCCAGGCCCTGGCTCCCTGATGACATTTCTAGATACAAGCTGGGCTAGAAGGAAACTGGCTGCCTTGAAGGGAAGTACCCAGTCTTGGCAGCATTCATCATCTGCTATCTGAGTCCTTGGGCCCTGAATAACCAGCAGCGATGCCCAGGTACTACATTGAGGGCCTTGGTTTAGCCTCTGAGGTTTGCTGGCTTCAGGTGAGACTCAGCACATTACCAGCTATGGTGGATACAGGGACAAAACTCCTTCTGCTTGAAAAAAGCAGGCAGACTTTGTATTGCACCTTAGGTACCAGCACGGCCACAGGGGGACAGAACATCAAGTGAATGCTTGAGGTCCTCAATTCCAGGACTTGACTCTTGGACAACATTGCTGGACCTGCCCAGGACCAGATGGGAGCCCACTGTCCTGAATGTTGAGTCCTAGGCAAGGCAGCTTAACCACAAGCTGACTTAAGAGCCCTTGGACATTTAGAGAAGATTCCTGGTAGTCTGGCGGTACTCCTTGTGGCATGGAGTGGCAGTGGCTACAGGGTAAGGCTCCTCTGCCTTTAGAAAGGGGAGAGAACAGTGGGCAGAACTGCATTGTATAATTTGAATGCCAGTTCAGTAATTCAGTACAATAAAAAACCAGGTAGACTTTGAAGGTGTTTTTAGTCCCTGACTACTGGATAGCAGCTCTGGGACCAACCAGGGCCTGAGGATCTTGCCTCCCTGAAGGGAAGGACACAGGCCTGCCTGGCTTTGTAATCTGCTGATTTTAGAGGCCCAGGGCCCTGAGCAAACATAGGTAGTAACCAGGGAGTGGTTATAGCAGGCCTTGGATGAGATCCAGTGCTGTACTAGCTTCAGGCCTGGCCTAACTTCAGTCATGGTGGTGGCCATAAAGCTGCTTATGTCTCTCCACCCCCACATTTATGTGGTTCAGAACAGAGAAAGAGACTCCATATGTTTGGGAGAAAGTAAGGGAAGAGAACAAGAGTCTCTGCCTGATAATCCAGAGAATTCTCCAGGATTTTGCCCAAGACCATCAAGGCAGTACCTCTATGAGTCTACAAGAACCACAGCATTACTGGCCATGGGGTACCCCATAAAGTAGTTACAGCTTAGATCACAACACACAAATCCTTTCAAATATCTGGAAAGCCTTCCCAAGAATGATGGGTACAAATAAGCTCAGATAGTAAAGACTACAATAAATACCTAACTCTTCTATGCCTAGACACTGAAGAATATCTGCTAGCATCAACACCATCAAGCAAAACATGACCTCACCAAATGAACTATATAAGCCATCAGAACCAATACTGGAGAAACAGAGATGTGTGACCTTTTAGATGGAGAATTCAAAATAGCTGTGTTGAGGAAACTCAAAGAAATTCAAGATAACACAGAGGAGGTATTCAGAATTCTATCACATAAATTTAACAAAGAGATTGAAATAATTTAAAATAATCAAGAAGAAATTACAAGAACTGAAAAATGCAACTGGCATACTGACGATTGCCTGAGTCCTTTAGTAGCAGAACTGATCAAGCAGAAGAATAAATAAGTGAGCTTGAAGACAGGCTATTTGAAAATAAACATTCAGAGGAGACAAAAGAAAGAAGAGTGAAAAACAATGAAACATGCCTATAGGATCCAGAAAATGGCCTCAAATGGGCAAATCTAAAAGTTATTGGCCTTAAAGAGGAATTAAAAAAAGATATAGGGGTAGAAATTTTTGCTTTTGTTGCCATTGCTTTTGGTATTTGAGTCATGAAATCTTTGCCCGCGCCTATGACCTGAATGGTATTGCCTAGATTTTCTTATAGGGTTTTTATAGCTTGGGGTTTTGCATATAACTCTTTAAACCATGTTGAGTTAATTTATGTATATGGTGTAAGGAAGGGGTACAGTTTTAATTTACTGCACATAGTTAGCCAGCACTCCCAGCACTAGGTATTAAATAGGGATTCCTTTCCCCATTGCTTGTTTTTGTCAAGTTTGTTGAAGATCAGACAGTTGTAGGTGTGGCCTTATTTATGGGTTTTCTATTCAATTCCCTTGGTATATGTATTTGTTCCTGTACCAGCACCATGCTGTTTTGGTTACTGTAGCCTTGTAGTATAGTTTGAAGTCAGATAGCATGATGCCTGCAGCTTTGTTCTTTTTCCTCAGGATTGTCTTGGCTATTTGAGCTCTTTTTTGGTTCCATATGAATTTTAAAATAGTTTCCTCGAATTCTGTGAAGAATGTCTATGGTAATTTAATGACAATAGCATTGAATCTATAAATTACATTGGACAGTATGGCCATTTTCATGATATTAATTCTGTCTATCCACAACCGTAGAATGCTTTTCTATTTGTTTCTGTCCTCTCTGATTTCTTTGAGCAGTGGTTTGTAGCTCTCCTTTAAGAGTTCCTTAACTTACCTTGTTAGCTTTATTTGTAGGTATTGTATTTTTCGTAGCAATTGCAAGTGGGAGTTTATTTATGATTTGGCTCTCTGCTTGCCTGTTTTTGGTGTATAGAAATGAGAGCAATTTTTTCACATTGGTTTTATATCCTGAGACTTTGCTGAAGTTGCTTATCAGGTTAAGAAGCTTTTGGGCTGAGATGATGGGGTTTTCTACATATAGGATGTCATTTGCAAACAAAGACAATTTGACCTCTCTCTTCCTATCTCAGTACCCTTGATTTCTTTCTCTTGCCTGATTGCCCTGGCCAGAAAGTCCAATACTATGTTTAATGAGAAAGGGGAGAGAGAGAATCCTTGTCTTGTGTTGGTTTTCAAGGGAAATGCTTCCAACTTTTGCCCATTCCATATGATACTGGTTGTGGGTTTGTCATATCTCGCTCTTAATGTTTTGAGGCACTTCCCACCTCACTCTCTTGCTCCTGGTCCCACTGTGTGATATATCTCCTCCCCCTTTGCCTTTTGCCATGATTGTAAGCTTCCTGAGCCCTCCTTAGAAGCAGATGTCAATGTTATGTTTCCTGTACAGCATGCAGAACCATGAGACAGTTAAACCTATTTTCTTATAAACTACCCAGTCTCAGACATTTCTTTATAGAAGTGCAAGAGACTAATACAAATATCCCAAAGTGGAATTGTTGGATCATGTGATATATGCTATATAATATGGTTTGGCTCTGTGTCCCCACCAAAATCTCATTTTGAATTGTAATCCCCAAGTGTCAAGGGAGGGAACTGGTGGAAGGTGATTGGATCATGAGGGAGGTTTCTCCCATTCTGTTCTTGTGATAGTGAGTGAGTTCTCACGAAATCTGATGATTTTAAAGTGTGGCACTTCCCCCTCCTCCTGCCACCATGTAAAATGTGCCTTGCTTCCCTCTCAGCTTCCGCCATGATTGTTAAGTTTCCTGAGGTATTCTCAGCCATGTGGAACTGTGAGTCAATTAAACCTTTTTACACATTCTCAGGTAGTTCTTTGTAGCATTGTGAAAATGGACTAATGCAGTACATATATTTGGAAAGACAGGGTATCACTTTGTCACCCAAGCTGGAGTGCCATGGTGTGATCATAGCACACGGCAGCCTTGACCTCCTGGGCTCAAGCAGTCCTTCCACTTCAGCCTCCTGAGTAGCTGGTACTACAGGAACCCGCCATAACATCCAGCTAATTAAAACAAAATTTGTAGAGACAAGGTCTTCCTATGATGCCCAGGCTAGTTTTCAACTCCTGAGCTCAAGCAATTTTCCCACCTCAGCCTCCCAAAGTGCTGGAATTACAGGCATGAGCCACCATCCCTGGCCTGGTAATTTTATTTTTAGGTTTTTTTTAGGAGCCTCCATAATATTTTCCACAGTAGTTGCATCATTTTGCATTTCTACCAACAGTGCACAAAAGTTCCAATTTCTCCACATCCTCATGGATATCTGTCATTTACTGTTTGATAATGGCCATCCAAACAGAAGAGAGAGTATACTAACTCATTGTCACTTTGATTTGCATTTCCTTGATAATTAGTGACCTTGGGCATCTTTTCATATACCTGTTGGCCATTTGTATGTCTTTGGAGAAATGTTTACTCAAGTCCTTTGTCTATGTTTTAATCGAATTATTTGTTTCTTTGCTATGGAATTGTAGGAGTTTCTTATATATTTTGGAAAACAATCTTTTTTCAAATGTATGGTTTGCAAATATTTTTCCCACTCCATGGGTTGTCTTATTATTCTGTTCATTGTTCCTTTTGCTGCACTTTTTATTTTGAGGTAGTCCCACTTGTATAGTTTTGCTTTTGTAACTCGTGCTTTTGGTGTCTTATTTAATAAATTATCTCCAAGCTCAGTGTCATGAAGATTTTCCTCCATGCTTTCTTCTAGTTCTATAGTTTCAGGCCTTGTGTTTAAATATTTAATCCATTTGAGGTGATTTTTGTACATAGTGTAATATAAGGCTCCAATTTTATCCTGTTGCATGTGTCTATACAGTTTTCCTCAACATTATTTGTTGAAAAGAAAGAAGAATGGGATTTAATAATGATAATCTCACGCAGAGAGGAGTGCCAAGCCTGTAGAGAGCACACTGAGGTAAAGGGCCCTGCCTCAAGCCTGCAGATTTCTAGGCCTCCAATTTGATCCCTGGTAAAGAATTAATATGCGGAGTCCTGTAGAGAGGTCATCTTACTCTCTGTTCATAAACTGCCTTTTGACCTCTGCTGAGGAAGGGTTCTAGGCCAGCAGTATGGTGACTTTATTCTGAGTCTATGGATACTCTCTTGACCTCTGCCAATGGTATTCCGCAAAGAAGTGGTCTTTTAAAAGGACATAGAATTCCTCTTGAATTCTGATGAAAAAGAGTCTGGTTCAAATTCCTTCTACCTCTTACTCTACAGTTTATCTACATTATCATTATAGTTTCAAAACATATATTTAGACATAGTTGGCAGAATGGAGTGGTCCTCTCACTTTATAATTCTAGATAACTCTACTACTGATAACGTACCCTGACGTCGCATCACACTGTTATTTCCAGTGAACTTACCTATCTGGCATGCATTTTTGATAAGCCGTATATTCAAATAACTATTACAAAAGCAGCATGTAGCAAACAGTAAAATAAATTTGTAGAGAGATTAGGAAAATTATACTTGATGGGACAATTGAGAAAAGAAATTTGGGAAGTGGCAATTAGGCTGGTTTTGAAGGATGTTAGAATTGGGGTCATAGAGAATAGCACGCATACAGACAAAGAGGAAAACAGGGGTACTTAGACAAAATCATGGAAGTAGTCATTTTTTGTGCAGTATACGTTGTTTTAAATAGAGATTTTTAGGAATGTGGCTAGAAAGGTAAGTTGGAGCCTGTTTATAGGTGACCTTTAGCGTAAATTGAAAAGAGTTTGCGCTATATTTTGTAAGTGCTAAAGAGCAAGCGACATCTTTTGAAATAGGAAGTGATGTATCTAAAGCATAATATGCTATCCTTTTCACAAGCAACCATGAGGATAAGAACAAAGAGGATCTTGTTTTTTGTGGTTGTTTCATTTAGATATATATTTTCCCTGTTTATGGCTTCTTTTAACATTTATATTTTTCTTTTTTTAACACTGTGTATCCTTGGATTTCTTTTTACCTCTAAGTGTGCTTAATTCTTCCTGGGATTTGGTAATTTATCCACCCATGTTTAAATATATACCAGGGTTCTTTGGGGGAACAATCTCAGCTCTCCAGGCATAGAAATCTGTTGCCTTCTCCTATAACAGCAAACATTTCAGTAGTTCCTATAACAAAAGATTAAGGTGTAATAGGGTTAAATAATTATAATGTATGCAAAGCAGGAATAACAGCACTGATCTATCCCTGGGCATAAGCTCTCTGTCCACATCATCCTGGCAGCTGTTTAGGTAATTGATTTTCTGTAAACAAGGCATGAAAATGCTCCCACTTCCTTTGAAAGGACAGCACACCCAGGGTGTCTTTCAGTCTTATTGATTTTAAATCACATTCAATGGCTGACTTTGAATCATCAAGTGGGTTTCCCTGGAGTTAAAGCACCAGAAAGATTTAATTAGAGAGCTTCAGTCCAGACAAAAGATACCATATCATTGACTTAAAATCTGAACTGAACTTCTCTTTTGATGCTGATGGGTGAAAAATGAAGTTGTTTTGGTTGTTTCTAAAATGTTTTCTGAGGCCCTGTGGATTTCTTGAGGTCAGGCAATCTGTCTGATGAATTTATCTGCAAACCCCAGCAGAGGGCCTAGCACTGAGCAGGTGTTATGAAAAAGTTTTCAGTTTCTTTAACTGAATGGCCTTTTGACCTATTAAAAGCAATTCAAAATCAAAGTTAATAACAAATTGATTATTGCATACTCTAAAGCTATTTGGAAAAATTTGGTTCCAAATAATATACATATCTTGTCTTTAAGTGTTAACAAGAGCAGCAAGTATCTTATGTTAAGCAGTTATAATGTGAAACTGAAAGGGGGTTTCCAATGTCACATGGAAATGATTTTAGGTACAATCCTCAGCAATAGTTCGGTTTTTTATCACAGTTATATTTTTATCCATAATGTGGATATTATATGAAAATGTATCGACCTGTGTGAAAATTTCTTTGGGACAAATCTTCACAAAGAGATTTTTTTGGGTTTTATTAAGTACATATGATCACAAAAAAGGGAACAACAAACACCAGGGCCTGGTTGAGGTTGGAGAGAGAAAGAAGGGTAAGGATTGAAAAACTACCTATCAGGCTCTAAACTGCTATTACCTGGGTGACAAAATAATCCGTACACCATCCCCCAGCAACACACAATTTACCTATTTAACAAGCCTGCACATGTACCCTTGAACCTAAGATAAATGTTAAAACAAAACAAAACAAAAAAGGATTGTAAAAAGAAGAATTGTTGAGTTTAAAGATATACATATATTTAATTGACTGACTGACACCAAATTACTCTCCAGAGTGGCTGCACCAGTCGACATTCCCATCAACAGTGCAATTTTGTAACATCTAAGCCTGGATTTGGCATTATCCAGCTTCCTAATTTTTGTCAATCTAATAATAAGTGCATCTTTATCGAATGTTCACATCGATTTATTAAAGTGTTTTAGATCCTCTGGTTTACACATGAGAAAGCTGAGACACAGCAAGATGAAGCTCTTCGACCAAAGTCACGTAGCTATATGTATGCTCTCAGGTAATAGAATTGCTTTGCTTATTGCATTTGGAGTCTGGGCAATTGCCTCAAAGAATTTCTTCGGAGAATTATGTTCCAAAGAATACCGTTCTAATTTTTCTTCAACTAATTACTCACCAATTCTTGATTCTTTTGGATCTGGGAGCGATTAAAAGTAACTCTAGACATGTATTGTTAAGTTTTGACCAATGAACATAATCTGATTGTGTATAAATATATAAGAGTAACAGATTTGCCTAATTTTCCATTTCTAACAGCCTATAAACATAAGGAACACACTTAGGAATGAAACTGTTCATCTCATCACAAAGAGATTTTTACACGAGTGTTTGTCATGTACTGGCACATAATTTTGGGTCTGATTTATAACAGTCTCTCTGGTCACCTACTCAAAACCCTGCTGTCCTAATACCACCCATATGCCAAGTCATCATTTTTGTCATGTAATTTTGCTTCTAGCCCCTTTCCAACTCATATGATTTGGCTCTGTGTCCGCATCCAAATCTCATGTCGAATTGTAATTCCCAATGTTGGGGGAAGGACCTGGTGGGAGGTGATAAGATCATGGGGGAAGATTTCCCCCTTGCTGTTCTCATGATAATGAGTGAGTCTCATGAGATCTGGATCTTGAAAAGTGTGTAACACTTCTGCCTTAGCTTCTTCTTTCTCTGCCGCTCCACCATGTGAAGAAGGTGCTTGCTTCCCATTCGTCCTACTGCCATGATTGTAAGGTTCCTGAGGCCCCCCCAGTCATGCTTTCTGTACAGCCTGTAGTACTGTAGGTAAATTAAATCTTTTCTCTTCATAAATTACCCAATCTCAGGTAGTTCTTTACAGCAGTGTGAGAACGGACTAATATGCTAACTTTATCCTTTTCTTATCAAGAATTACAGATGGTCCCTGTTTTCAAATAATCTCCTCTGCATCAACCCTCTTAATTCATCTTTCGAATTTCTCTTACACTTAGCGTTAATCAATGACAGCACCATTCCTAACTCTACCCCTCTTCAACCTAGCCATCCAGCATATAGCAACAATTATCATTCTTCCAATATTTTAAGATCTTCTTATCATTCCCAAATGGAACTTGCGGTACAACCAAGAGGAGCTCTCCACTCAGTTAAAGAATGAGGGGAACACGGCTTTAAAATCATACATTCATACACGTATTAGCTGTTTGATTATGGACAAGATAACATAATTTCTGTCTGCCTAAGTTGATCCTTCTGCAAAATGAAGACAATAAAATCCAAATCATACAGCATTTGTGGGCATTAATGAATAAAACTACCTAGAACAATGCACATCTGATACATCATAAGCAGTAAGTAAGTTATTTCCATTATGGTTATTAAGTTTTTCAAGAGAGTATCTATACAATAAATTTATTTTCTTGAAGAAATATGAATTAATTTTAATATGGATGTTAATGACAAAAGTAAAACACATTCATTATAAAGGTCTAGAAGAATAAAATGTGTACAAATTTAAAAAAAAATTCACATTACTTGCCCGGGCGCGGTGGCTCACGCCTGTAATCCCAACACTTTGGGAGGCTGAGGCAGGTGGATCACGAGGTCAGGAGATGGAGACCATCCTGGCTAACACGGTGAAACCCTGTCTCTACTAAAAATACAAAAAATTAGCCAGGCGTGGTGGTGGGCGCCTGTAGTGCCAGCTACTAGGGAGGCTGAGGCAGAAGAATGGCGTGAACCCGGGAGGCGGAGCTTGCAGTGAGCCGAGATTGCGCCACTGCACTCCAGCCTGGGCACAGAGCGAGACTCTGTCTCAAAAAAAAAAAAAACAAAAAAAAAAATCACATTTCTCATTAGGCATGTTTCTCAAAGGTAACTCTAGTCCTTAAAGACATTTTTCTTTGCCTATGCAAATATATAAACGCTATGTAGATTTCTTATTAATGAAAATAGGAATATAATATACATACTGTTCTATGATTTAACTCTTTTCTTATCTATTTACATTTTCATTTAAAAGCATAGAATTCTATAGCATGACCACACCCAGAGGTAGGCTAGTAAATGTCTAATAACTGGTTCTCCAGAAAAAAACGGTCCTAATTAGTACCATTTTCTTATTTTTGTGTTGTAAATACTCCCATGGCTGAACACAAGCAACCACTGTAACACTGATAACTACAGAATTAGAAAGAAAAGTTAATAACCAGCTCTTGCAAAGCAGTATAAAAGCACTCTTGCACACCACTGGCTGTGCCATTATTTCAAAAAATAAAAGTAATGTTTTTATAAGGAACTTTTAATAAATACAGGGGTATCATCTTAGGGTAGACCAAAAAGATTGTGGTATAAAATAGTATGAGGATTTCTATATGAAAATCTAGGCAAATACATAAATAACAAGACTATATTTTCTCAAACACTACATTTTAAATGATATAAAAAGTATAAAACCTCATAATTCATAAAAGCACACTACAAATATTTACAGTATCAACACAATTTTATGAAAAACATAATTATGCACACAGATACACACAGTTAAAGATAAGTACTTTTTTAGATAAGTACTGACTAAATATAAAGTGGATTATGAGAATTTTGTCAGAATAGGTGATGGAATTATTGGTTATCTTAATTTTCTTCTTTCAACTTTTCTGTATTTTCAAAGTATTTTTTAATCTCATATTATGTTTGTAATTTGAAATTCAACTTAAAAAATAAAAATCCACTTTTATGATCAGATTCTGTAGTTCTGTGATACTCTTCTTTTAAAAGTATTCTAAATATAAGGCAATCTAAGTAATGTAGGGACTCAATCTACGTAAATTGTCACTGAGATAATTCATAATTATTTAGCCACTAAATATCAAAGATCCATTGTTTAAATGTTCAGCTTTCAGAACTTGTTTGGGTCCTGGTTTAGCATCAGCACCATATTCCCTGCAATCCATACTTATATATCTGTATTATAACATTTGGATTGAATACAACTTAATAATGTATATTTTTAGGAGCAGTAAAATACAAGTGATTTTGAGACTTATTTGATAAAAATTTAAATCTACCAGTTTACTATTTTTTTCTTTGCTATATCTTGGTTCTTCATTCTCTTTTTCTCTATCTATGCCTTCTTTTGGATGAAAAATAGACAATTTTTAGTATTCCATTTAATCTCCTCTTGTGGTTTATTAGCTTTATTAAGTACTTATTTTTTTAATAATACTTGCTTCATGATTTGATAAGTATCATAAAGAGACTTATCAAATAAGTCTCAATATTACTTACATCATTTGATTTAATATTTAATAGTATTTAGTATTTAATAGAGACAGTAGTATTTGATTTGATTTAATATTTAATAATATTTAGTATTTAATAATAGCTGAGTGATTTCTAAGTGCACAATTTGCCTAGCAATTAGTAATTATTAAATAAACATTAACTTCCCTTTCTGTTATTAAATCACTTATTTGAAACTCTAGGCATGTGTATAGCCAGTGCTCAATAATAAAACAAACAATTTTAAGTTTTTCAAATGGGAAGGGACTTATTTATTTATTTATTTATTGAGATGGAGTCTTGCTCTGCTGCCCAGGCTGGAGTGCAGTGGCGCCATCTTGGCTCACTGCAAGCTCCGCCTCCTGGGTTCACACCATTCTCCTGCCTCAGCCTCCTGAGTAGCTGGGACTACAGGTGCCCACCACCACGCTCGGCTAATTTTTTAATATTTTTAGTACAGACTGGGTTTCACCATGTTAGCCAGGGTGGTCTCAATCTCCTGACCTCGTGATCCACCCGCCTCGGCCTCCCAAAGTGCTGGGATTACAGGCGTGAGCCACTGTGCCCGGCCGGTAAGGGATTTAATAAATATGTTGGTTATCTATAAAATCACTGCAAGGGAAATGCTTTCGCTGACAACGATGTAGTAAAAAGAGCTGTTTTTACCCTCTTGCCCGTAACAACTAAAACGATAGACAAAAAAAAAAAAAAAAAAAAATTGGTTTTCAAGGCATTAGATATCAGATAATGAACAACAGTTCTCCCTGTGAGAGAGCACAAACAAGATGAGACTTAAGAGGACCCCAGCTTACTGGATGGTGAGAGTTTTTTGGCTGTGGGATAGGAAAAAGAAACTCAGCAGGGTCCTTGTGGCTCACTCTGAGTTGAAGAGACAAAACTGGGAGTCCAGGGAGGCCAAGGTGGCTAGAGTTCACATGGAAGAGCACCAGAGAAGAACAAGATGCACAGAAAGAGCTTCAGAGATCTGCAGTGTCCCTCTTAAATATTCAGCAGAGTATTTTGAATGCATGTGAGGAAACTCGCCTAGGTAAAGGAAAGGACTACTCAAGAAGATTAAGAACAATCCCAAGTTTCAAACAGGGCTGGGTGTAGTGGACAAAGTATTCTATAGCACACAAGGTAGAGGGTTTTGCATCAGGAGTAGGGGGAAATTAGCCCTAAACTAAATGCCACTCTGGTCTCACCTAACAAAGATTATATGTAATACTCTAAAGTGTCAAGCTGCTTCTTGGCAAATCAATTTTGTCCCAAAACAAAGCAAAATAATATTTACAGAAATTTATGTATTTATATCCAGCACGCACCAAGTTAAAATTCACAATGTTTAGAGCACAACAAAATGTTTCTGAAAATGTAAAGAACAGGAAAAATATGACCCATAATGAAGAAAAAATAAATTGATTGTAACCAGCCCAGAGATAACACAGATGACATAATTAATGAACAAAATATTTAAACAGTTATTGTAAATTTATTGTGTATGTTCCACAAGCTAGAAGAAAAAAGTAAAAGACATGGAAGATATTTTAAAAAGCCAAAATGAACTTATAGAGGTGAAAACTTTCTCTGAGATAAAAAATATACTGGATATTTGAACATTTTTTGATCTATTGAAATGGCAATTTCATAGGGTTCAAATTAATAAACATATGTAAGTCCAGAGATCAACACTTTGATGTTATCCTTTATTTCTATTTCTTAGGTTAATTTTTAAAAAATGTATTGCCTATACATTTTTTGTAAGCTTCTCTTTTTAATTAAAGGTTATATATATATATATATATATAAATAGCATGTGTACTTTTATATTTGTAATATTTTTATAACAAACATAAAGTGGTATAATATATTTTGACGGTAGACAATGGACAGTTAAAGATGCATACTATAAATTGTTAAGCAACTATTATTATAAAACAGTACTTGACAAAGCTAATAAACCAAAAGAAGAGATAAAATGCAATACAAAAAATTGTCTATTTTTAATCCAAAAGAAGGCATAAAAAGAGGAAAAGAGAATAAAGAACACAAAAGACAGTTAAAAAACATAGAGTAAACTGATAGATTTAAACTCAACTATATCAACAATCACATTAAATGTAAGTCATCTGAACACACCCATTACAAGGCAGAGACTGTCAGATTGATTAAAAAGCGAGACCCAACTATATGTTGCCCACAAGAAATCCACATGAAATATAAAGACGTATATAGCAAAAAGTAAAAGGATGCTAAAACTAAGCAAAAAATAAAAATAAATAAATGGCTATACTAACATATGACAGAATAGGTTTAAGAGCAAATTATAGCAACAGAGAAAATCGTTATTTTATAATGATAAAGGCTCAATTCATTAAGAACATATAATAATATTAAATTAGCAGAGCTTCTAAATACATGAATCAAAAATCGAAGTAACTGCAAGGATAGAAAATAGAAAAAATCAAAATTATAGTCAGAGATTTCAGTACCTCTTTCTCAATAATAGGTAGAAAAACTATGGATAAAATCTTAAGTAAGGATGTAGACAATAACACTATCAATCAACGTAACCTTACTGACATTTACAGAACACTCAATAAAACAATGTAAGGATAAACATTTTATTCAATTTTACACACAATATTTACCAAGATTGGTTATATTCTCACCTATAAAATAAGTTTCTACAAATCATGAAAAGTATTTTCTCTGACCACAGTGGAATTAAAATAGAAAGCAGTAGAATAATACATTTGGAAAGTTCAAAATATTTGGAATTTAAAAGCACATTTCTGAATAACCCATAGATAAAAGAAAAAGTGAAAAGGGAAATTGGAAACATGTCAAAATTTGTGGAATGCATATAAAACAATATTTAGAGGCAAACTTATTATTCTAAACAGCTACATTAGAAAAGAACAAAGGTCTCAAATCAATGTCAGTGAAAAGAAAACAAAATCAATAAAGCCAAAAGCTGGTTCTTTGAAAAGATTAGCAAAATTGATAAACTTCGAGTCAGACTGATAAGGAAAAATAGAAGACACAAATTACAAATACCAGAAATGAGAGAGGGCATATCACTACATATTTTACATAAAGAGAATAAGGGAATATTATATATAATGTTATACCAACAAATTCAAGTACTTAAAAGAAATAAACAAATTTCTTGAAAGATACAACCTTAAAAAGCCTCACTTAAGAAACAGATAATTAGAATAGCCTTATGTGATTACTTTCATAGGCTAACTTTTGGCTAAGCTATGGTGACCAGCTATTTTGGTCAAATACTAGTCTAGATGTTGCTTTAAGAAAAGCAGATTACCCTCAATTGTATTGGTGGTCCTCACCCAATTAGTTGAAGGCCTTAGGAGCTAAAACCAATGTTTCCTGGAGAAGAAGGAATTCTGCCTCTTAAAGGCAACACAGAAATCATTCCTGAGTTTCCAGCCTGATTGATTGCCCTATGGATTCAAGACTGCAACATCAACTCTCATTTGAATTTCCAGCTTCTTTGAGTCTTCCCTTTAAGTTTCAGATTTGCCAGCCTCCAGAGTCATATAATCCAATTTTTAAAAAAAATCTCTCAATAGATGATAGATATTTATATAGATAAAGATATATCTATATCTAGGGAGATAATATGTATTTTTTATATATACACATATATTACATATATATAGAATCCCTATAAGTAATATATCTGTATCTATATATAAAATAGAATGTATGTAATAGGATATATATATACATATATAATATGATATATATACACATACATCTATTTATCTATCTATTTATCCATCCTATTGATTCTGTTTCTCTGGAGAGCCCTGACTGATATACATGTTGGTACTGAGAATGGTTCAAGAGGAACAGAATTTTAGGGATGAGTTTTAGGAATTGGTTCTGGGGTTTCTGTAATTACTTCTCAAAATTACCACTGGGTACTCCTAAAAAATACTTAGAAGATGTAAGGTTCTAGGTGACTATGTATTTGATATGTTATAAAACATTTTGTCAAACTAACAAGTGTAATGAGATTGGCTGGTTGCTCCTAACTGCATTTGACAAAGTGGAGAATGAAAAGTGTGAACCAAAGTCTTCAAACAGCTCAAGTGTCACATAAATTACATGAAAGATTCTAAGTCTGCTGTGAAAGAAACCTTTACCTCTTGTAGCCACAGAATTTATATTGCTGGAAACCAAACCCAGCACTGCATCATCAAATGGAAATGGTATATATGAGATCAGGCTCAACCAGCTCTGAAGGCACAAGTAAGTTACATGCAGCAGTGGCCCAAATGTCCATGGTCCCCACTCCTGTTTCATTGTCTTCCTTTTTTTTCCTATTATATTGTCTTTTCACTCCAAGCTCACACCGATGTCCTCATGGGTGATTCCATATGATCAATTAACTGAGAAAGAGAAAACTCAGGCCTGGTTTACAATGGTTCTGCGTGATATACAGGCACCACCAGAATATGGACAGCTGCAGCACTATTGCCCCTTTCTAGGACTTCTCTGAAGGATATTTCTGAAGGGACAATCTTCTCAGCGAGCAGAACTTGGAGCAGGGCATGAGATTTTTCATTTTGCTTTGAAGAAGAAATGGACAAATGTGTGAATGTATGCCAATTCACAGGCTGTGGCTAATGGTTTGACTAGAGGGATGGTCGATCTACATGTGGTCTAGACCTAGGGAGGAGTGTTTTTATAACAAGCACTCTCTAATAGAACAAACCTTTAAAAATATTCATAAATTAAAGAAAATAGTAATAATGTTCAGAAAAGTGTGATGTTTTCTTCACTGATCTTTTTTATTTACAATGACTACAAAACATAAGAGACTTTTAAGAAAGCCAACATGTGCAATAGGAACAATGTAAGCAACCATTCAATTACACAGCTAACGTAACATGTTAATTTCTTTATTTGGTCTGTAGTTTTAAAACTAAAGAAATGAAAATTGTTTCACTTTTGAAAATGTTGTTCAAAATGAATAAAATATTTTATGTACAAATATAGTAAAATTTCAGACTTCTCAAGCAAAACTTTGTACCTCGGAGTTCACACTTTCACTTTTTATACACAAAAACAAATACATCCAATTGTGTCTTTACCATCTTTGTGAATTATTGTTTATTTTGAATTAACTGTTTAAAAATAAAATATGCATATTACATACATTAGTATCGAGATTGAAGATTAGATGTGCACTGGAAGTGAACTCAAAAAATTCCAAACCCTGAAGAGCTTAACTACAAAACAGTAGTAACTATATCAGTCAGGGTCAGGGGCCAACTATATAACTAAGCCTTCTGGTAACCTCTATTCTATTTTCTATCTCTATGAAATTGTTCATTCTAGGTATTTCAAGTAAGTGGAATCATACAATATCTGTTTTACTGGGTCTGGTTTACTTCATGTGGCATAATATTTTCAAGGTTCATCATCCATGTCATAGCCTATATCAGAATTTCATTCACTTCATAGCTGAATAATATTCCATTGTATGCATATACTGCATTCTATTTATCCATTCATCTGTTGATGAATACTTGGGTTGTTTCTACCTTTGACTATTGTAAATAGTACTGCGATGAACATTTGTGTACAAATATCTGTTTGAGCCCTGCTCTCAATTATTTTGAGTATGTACCTGGGAGTGGGGTTTCTGGAACACATGGTAACTCTATGGTTAACTTTTTGGGGAACTACCAAACTGTTTTCCACAATAGCTGCATCATTTTTCCTTCCCATCAGCAGTTCATGGGGACTCCAATTTCTCTACATCCTCGCAAACACTCGTTGTTTATAAATTCCCTCACAATAGCCATGCTAAGGGGTTTGAAGTGATTATCTGATTGTGGTTTGGTCTTGCATTTCCCTAATGATTAGTGATTTTGGCATCTTTTCATGTACCCATTGGCCATTTGTATAACTTCCCTGAAGAAATGTTTATTTAAGTCGTTTGTCCTTTATTTATTTATTTATTTGAGACAAGGTCTTGCTCTGCCGCTCAGGCTAGAATGCAGTGGAGCATTCTTGGCTCACTGCAACTCCTCTTTCTGGGCTCAAGCTATCCTCCTACCTCATTCTCTCAAGTAGCTGGGTCTACAGGTGCATGCCATCATCCCCAGCTACATTTTGTACTTTTTTTTTTTTTCTTTTTTTTTTTTTTTGAGATGGAGTCTCTCTCTGTCGCCCAGGCTGGAGTGCAGTGGTGTGATCTTGGCTCACTGCAAGCTCCACCTCCCAGGTTCACGCCATTCTCCTGCCTCAGCCTCCCGAGTAGCAGGGACTACAGGTGCCCGCCACCACGTCTGGTTAATTTTTTTTTTTTTGAGGCGGAGTCTCACTCTGTCACCCAGGCTGGAGTGCAGTGGCGCTATCTCGGCTCACTGCAAGCTCCGCCTCCTGGGTTCACACCATTCTCCTGCCTCAACCTCCCGAGTAGCTGGGACTACAGGTGCCCGCCCCCACGCCCGGCTAATTTTTTTTGTATTTTTAGTAGAGACAGGGTTTCACGGTGTTAGCCAGGATGGTCTCAATCTCCTGACCTCGTGATCTGCCCACCTCGGCCTCCCAAAGTGCTGGGATTACAGGCGTGAGCCACCGCGCCTGGCCAAATTTTGTACTTTTGGTAGAGACAGGGATTCACTATGTTGCCCAGGCTGGTCTCAAACTCCTGAGCTCAAGCAATCTACCCACCTCGGCTTCCCAAAGTGCTAGGATTGCAGGCCTGAGACACCAGGCCTGTAACTGTCCATTTTTTAATGAAGTTGTGATTTGTGTAGCTGTAGAATTAATCTTACATACTTTGAAAACTTTAAACAAAATGAAGTTTAAAACTTAGACCAATGAAAGAGTTTATTGAGGAAGGTTGTTTTCCCACTATCATTATTTAGAAATGCTAGAATGTGATCATAATAAGATTAGCTTTTATTTGGTTTTATTCTTGTTCTAGAACACCTTCCAGGGCAAGCAATATTGTGATTTCTACCAATAAAGATTAGCTTTGTCTGTTTTTTTTTTTTTTTGCCTATAAATTGTACAATATGTACCCTTTGGGCCTTTTCTTTTTATTCGGTATGTTTCTAAAGTTCATGCATATAGTTTTGTCTGTCAGTGGTTTGTTCTTTTTTGTTTCTATGTAGTATTTCTTCATCTAAATAAACCACAGACTCCTGATGATGGAGATTTGTATGTGATATATATGAATATATATGGACTATTATAAACAAAACTGCAGAGAAAAAGAAATATCTGCAGATGTGTCCCTGTATCACCTGCTCAGAGGGTAAAACTCTTCCACTGCCTCACCCGTGCAAGGCTTTTATCCACTCCAACATTCTTAGCAAGAAAATGGCCTAATCTGTGTTGGGTTTGCACTCTCCAAGCATTATTTCAGTTGTTGGAAGTGCTTTCACCCTAGCTTTCAGTAAGGTGAATGTTTTGTGCTTTCTGAACTTCTGGCTTACATCATAGAATTTGCTGGTTCTGAGGCCTCCAGACTTGGACTGAGCCATGCTAATGGCATCCCTAGTTTTCCAACTTGTATATGGAGACTTCCTGGCTTCTACAACTGTGTGAACACATTCCTCTAATTATTCCCCTTCCATACATCCTATATTAGTCCATTTTCACACTGCTGATAAAGACATACCCGAGACTGGGCAATTTACAAAAGAAAGAGGTTTATAGGACTTATAGTTCCACATGGCTGGGAAGGCCTCACAATCATAGTGGAAGACAAAGAGGAGCAAGTCATATCTTATGTGGATGGCAACAGGCAAAGAAAAAGCTAGTGCAGGGAAACTGTCCCTTATAAAACCATCAGATCTCATGAGACTTATTCACTATCATGACAACAGCATGGGAAAGACCTGACCCCATGATTCAGTTACCTCCCACTGGGTCCCTCCCACAACACGTGGGAATTCAAGATGAGAATGAGTGGGGACACAGCCAAACCATATCATTCCACCCCTGGCTCCTCCCAAATCTCAGGTCCTCACATTTCAAAACCAATCATGCCTTCCAAACAGTCCCCTAAAGTCTTAAGTCATTTCAGCATTAACTCAAAAGTCCACAGTCCAAAGTCTTATCTGAGACAAGGAAAGTCCCTACTACCTATGAGCCTGTAAAATCAAAAGCAAGTTAGTTACTCCCTAGACACAGTGGGGGTACAGGCATCAGGTAAATACAGCCATTCCAAATCAGAGAAATTGGGCAAAACAAAGGGGCTACAGGCTCCATGCAAGTCCGAAATCCTGTGGAGTGGTCAAATCTTAAAGCTCCAAAATGATCTCCTTTGACTCCATGTCACACATCCAGGTCACGCTGATGCAAGTGGTGGGTTCGCATGACCTTGGGCAGCTCTACTCCTGCGGCTTTGCATGGTACAGCCTCCTTTCTGACTGCTTTCACAGGCTGGCGTTGAGTATCTGCAGCTTTTCCAGGTACACAGTGCAAGCTGTTCGGGGATCTACCATTCTGGGGTCTGGAGGATAGTGGCCTTCTTCTCACAGCTCCACTAGGCAGTGCCCCCGTAGGGACTCTGTGTAGGTGCTTTGACCCCACATTTCCCTTCTGCACTGCCCTAGCAGAGGTTCTTCATGAGGGCCTTGCCCCTGCAGCAATCTTCTGCCTTGGCATCTAGGCGCTTCCATACATCCTCTGAAATCTAGGCAAAGGTTCCCAAACTTCAATTCTTGACTTCCGTGCATCTGCAAGCTCAACACTATGTGGAAGCTGCCAAGGCTTGGGACTTCCACCCTCTGAAGCAACAGCCTGAGCTGTACCTTGGCCCATTTTAGTCATGGCTGGAGTGGCAGGGACACAGGGCACCAAGTCCCTAGACTGCACACAGCAGAGGGACCCTGGACCTGGCCCAGAAAACCATTTTTTTCTCTTAAACCTCTGGGCCTGTGATGGAAGGTGCTGCCACACCATTGTCTTGGAGATTAGTATTGAAGTCTTCATTACTTATGCAAATTTCTGCAGCTGGCTTGAAGTTCTCCTCAGAAAATGGGATTTTCTTTTCTGTTGCATTGTCAGGCTGCAAATTATGTGAACTTTTATGCTCTGCTTCCCTTTTAAAACTGAATGCCTTTAACAGCACCCAAGTCATCTCCTGAATGCTTAGCTGCTTAGAAATTTCTTCTGCCAGATACCCTAAATTATCTCTCTCAGTTTCAAAGTTCCACAAATCTCTAAGGTCGGGGCAAAATGCCACCAGTCTCTTTGCCAAAATATAAAAAGAGTCACCTTTGTTCCAGTTCTTAATAAGTTCCTCATCTCCATCCGAGAACATCTCAACCTGGATTTCATTGTCCATATCATTATCAGCATTTTGGTGAAAGCCATTCAACAAGTCTTTAGGAAGTTCCAAACTTTCCCACATTTTCCTGTCTTCTGAGCCCTCCAAACTTTCTAACTTCTGCCTGTTACCCAGTTCCAAAGTTGCTTCCACATTTTTGAGTATCTTTTCAGCAGCGCCCCACTCTACTGGTACCAATTTAATGTATTAGTTTGTTTTCATGCTGCTTATAAAGATATACCTAAGACTGTGCAATTTACAAAAGAAAGAGGTTTGATGGACTTAGAGCTTCATATGGCTGGGGAGGCCTCACAACCATGGTGGAAGGCAAGGGGGAGCATGTGACATCTTACATGGATAGTGGCAGGCAAAAAGAGAGCTTGTGCAGGGAAACTCCCTTTTATAAAACCATTACATCTTGTGAGACTTATTCACTATCATGAGAACAGCACAGGAAAGACCTGCCCCCATGACTCAATTACCCCCTACTGGGTCCCTCCCACAACACATGGGAATTCAAGATGACATTTGGGTAGGGACACAGCCAAACCATATAACATCCCATATATCTTTTCTTCTCTCTATATATCCTATTGGTTCTGTCTTTCTGGAGAACCCTGACTAATACTTGGTACTAGCAACAACAATGATGACTCTCAAAAAAAAATGGTGAGTGAAAGAAACCAGACAAAAAGAATCAATACTGTATGCTTCCATTAAATAAAACTTACAAATGCAAACTTGTCAACAGTGACAGAAAGCAGATCATTAGCTGCCTGGGTTGGAGGCAGGGCCAAGAGGAGGAAAAGGGATTACAAATGGCATTTTAAATACATGGAGTTAATTATGTTTTTGATAGCTCAATGATGTTGTTAAAATAGCAACAATGAATATAAGTACAACAACAACAAAGCACTGGAATGAATAAAGACGGTGAAAGTCCAGATGACCGCTACTATCTTTCATCTTCACGTTTGCAGATGCTTATAGAGATTCTGCTGCCCAGGGTCAAGGATCTGCAGAAAATCACTGCCAACTTGCTAGATCTTCCTCAGCCTCAAAGCAGATGAAATGGTTGGGTAATGAAGAGGCTGCAGCATATATATATATATATATATATATATATATATATATATATATACACACACACACACACGTATATACTTATATATACACATATATATATTTTTGTGTGTGCATTTGAGAATCTTTTGGGTCTACATGCCACTTATAGATGAAGAAGATAACAGGACTCTGCTTCTCCTCTGCCTTCCAAATCTGACAATAATGCATCTTACCATAAGATGTAAGTAGTGCTTCCCAAGCTTTAATGTGCTTACAAATCACTTGGGGACCTTGGTAAAATGGAGATTTTAATTCAGTAGGTTTGATATGGGGCTAAGATTCTACATTTCTGACAAGCTTTTGAGTGACGCTGATACTGCAGGTCTATAGCCCACTCTTTGAGTAACCAAGTTACATGACATGAATTGATCTGGTTCATTCTTGGATTCCATTTCAAAAAAGTTTAATTCTGCCAGTGACAGGTAAACTCATTTGTAACCCTGTTTTGTCTCTAATGTGAACCCCTCTATTGCATCTAATTTTTCAAAAAACATGTGTCTGAAAGTTGGCCGTTGATTATTCTCGGATTGCATTAGTTCTAGGTGAGGGTCAGCAATCTATGGTGTTGGATATATTACTGCTCAAGAGATGCACCTTTCCATTTTTATTCTATTAGTTCTTACATCAAGTGTATGCTCTTCTCTTATTTTCTCTTTCATGTTGTCCAGTATCAGCACTTACACGAATGACAAGGCTGACCACTATGTTCTCTGAATAGCTATGGTCAACATAAATATTAAAGAAGAATATCTATCAGTTTTCCTTTGCAGAAAATGTATAATTGGAACAGTAGATTTATCCAAGATAAATCAGCATTGGATCTAGTCAGCGGAAAGAATGGCTGAATCCTTTATTGAGTAACTCTCAAATATAATAGTTTCAGTGTGGCTTTATCTCTTGTTGAGATGACATTAAGTACAAACTGAATATTGAAAAAATTAGGGCTGGGCACGGTGGCTCACATCTGTAATCCCAGCACTTTGGGAGGCCAAGGCGGGTGGATTGCTTGAGGTTAGGGGTTCGAGACCAGCCTGGCCAACATGGTGAAACCCTGTCTCTACTAATAATATAAAAATTAGCCAGGCGTGGTGGCATGCGCCTGTAATCCCAGCTAGTCAGGAGGCTGAGGCAGGAGAATTGCTTGAACCTGGGAGGCAGAGGCTGCAGTGAGCTGAGATTGCATCACTGCACTCTAGCCTGGGGTTGAGAGAGTGAAAATCCATCTCAAAAAAAAAAAAAAAAACAAGAAAGAAAAGAAAAGATTAGAACAATAAACTGGACACTATTCTGTCTTTTGATTTATTTAGGGCTCCTGGGGCACTTGTTTTCAAAGGGCAATTGAATTGCATGAGGCAGCCTTGCAAGGAATAACTGAAGTCTCTTTCAAATTATTCAACATTCGTAAGCAATTTAATTGCTTAAGGGCAATCTCTGATAAAGATGACCCCAAAAAGGATAGCAATTTTTAATTAGGAGTTAAAAAGTAACATTTTGGAGAATTGTGGGAAAAAAACTGAAGGATTTAGAGAATGAGACTTGTTTAGAGAGAGAAAAGGGACAGAATGAATATGTAATTACTAAAAAGCACCCCTCTCTCCTTTTCTAATGATAAAAAAGAGCAATATCATCAAAATCTAATCTCAGGGAAAGCAGTAACAAGAGGACATGACCTATCATCTCACTATACCAATTACTATCTCTTGCTCCTTTGTTTTTATTTTACCACGAATTACTTCATTACTTTGAAAGGATTTTTTAAAAATCTGGAGTCATTATGTAAGTATTTTCAATTGTGGTCTGAAAAAGTGATATTAGAATTCCCTTTTAAAATCTTTAACCTCTTGGAAACAAAGGAAATTCCAATAAACTGACACTGCTTGCACCATTTATTTAGTGCTCTTTCCCTTATAAACATCTCAAAAGGCAGCACTCAGAAATACAGCTGCCCTCGTCTGCAGTGACTTTCCCACAGTTCCAATAAATGTCATTGATGCTTTCATTCAGAAAACATTACCCCCACACACACACTCCCTTGGATTTTTTGATATTTCCTTGCTGATAATAATGACACATATGCTTCACTTGGAAAAGTAGATGTGTTGGTTCCTCAAAAGCTTTTCAAAAATCAATAGTGTGCAAACTGATGCATGAGGTCATAGAGAAATTCTGTTACTTTGAAATTTCAAAGTGTTTTCATCCATGTTTCTGGTGGATCTTCAATTGTCAAAAGGCTCTTCAATGGCCCCCTTGTAGCCATGTGTAGTAAAGGGCCCGTAAATAGTCATGAGGTTGAGGATAACAGAGAATTTAAGGAGGTCTTTTATTAAGCCAATCTTTGAGGGTTTTTTTGCTCAGATTTTACTACATCATTTTAGGTTTTGGTAACACTTCCCCGTATTTAGTTTGAAAAAAATTCAATAATGTCAGCCCACTAAATATTCCAAAATCATCAGGGAAACAGTCTCAATAGAGAAGGGCTTTCTGAGTTATTCCTCCCCCTCTTCTACTATTCACTTTTCAGCTACTTTTCTAAAAGCGTCATTGAAATCACATATCCTTTTGGTCAGTGCTAGAAGAAGAGGGCTTTCTGACTGTGAAACCAGCTCCTTCTTAGCAACAGATGACACACACGCACCCGGAATAGCTACAAGCTCTATGCTCTCTGTGTGTCTCTTGTATGATCAGTGACGATTTGCTTAGTTTCCCCTCACCTGCTTCCTAGCTGGTAATTACCCAGAGACAGAATCTTTGTGTAACCCTGACTTACAGCATTAGAATAGGATGTAATTGTACCAAGTGTAATTGGCTTCAGTGGCAGAGCCCCATTAACCTGGCACAGCCGTTCTTAAAGCAGCCTGTGATCTAGCTCATTAAATTTTATCTTCAGTAATAAGGAAAGTTATGACCTTTGCTGTTCCTGTCTTAATGTATTTACGTGGACATGTCACCCAGGATGTCAAAACATACAGTGTCATCAAAATGCAGAGGCAAGCCAGCCATCTATACTCAGAGTGGCTAAAAATTGAGTTCCAAATGTGATGCAAATAAAAGACATAAACCATCCATAAAGAGCGTCCTGAGAGGTCCAGCACAGGAAAAGCCTTCTGCTGGGAGAGTTACCCTCACCCCCAGGGACTCTCCCTCTCCAACAACACAATTGGTCAATTTCTGACTGCTGAGCTCTGTGCCCTGGCAGAGGGGCATGGGAAGATTCCCCAATACCTATGCGTTCCCACAGTATAAGAAATAGCTGGAAGAACAAATCCAGTTAGTTCATCTCTTTTCTCAATATAGCCTGGTATGTTCCTTGAACAGTTAGTTGTCTGAGAGGCAGTGTGGAAAGAGACCTAGACTGGGTCCTAACCTCAGGTTGGGGCAGAAGCTGCCAGGTAAACATGAGCAAAGTACTTATGCACTCTGGGCTCAGGTCGCCCATCTGTAAAGTAAGAATATTGGCTTAAGTGGTATCTAAGATTATTTTGAAGTAAAAATTTCAAAACAGCCAAATATATGTCATATTTTATTTTTTAAAATATCTGAATATAATTAAATTTTGTCACACCAATTCTCCCTTTTCTTCAGAAATAAGACATAATATCTACCCATCAGACCTGTGTCTGATAAAGGCAGCCGAAAAACAATTTGGTAATTAAAGAAAAAAACTCTGTATTCTGAGGGCTTTAGAATGTGCTAGAAAATCGAATGGTTTTGACCTGAAAATTTGATTTTACGTTTGTGATGATTAGCTTTATGTGTCAATTTGGCTAATCTATATTACTCAGTTATTCAAACATTAATCTAGGTATTGCTGTGAGGTATGTAATAGATGTAGTTAACAGCCACAGTCAGTTGACTTTAAATACAGGAGATTACTCTTGATAATATGGATGGGCCTCATACAATCAGTCGAAAGGCTTTAGGGATAAAAACTGAGGTTTCCCCAGAGGAGTAATTCTACCTGTGAATGAGACCAGCTCCTGCCCAAGAGTTTCTGGCCTGTTTGCCCCACATATCTCTGACATGCCCAGCCAGACCATACAATTTCATAAACTAATTATACATATGTGTGTAGTTGTATGTATAATATACACATACACACATATGCATAATACACATATGTGTATATTATACACACACATATATATAATTGTGTATAATTGTGTGTATGTATATGTATATGTACATACATATATATGCATATTCTACTACTATTGTGGGTTGAATTGTGACCCAAAAAGATATGTTAGATACATTAGGATCTGAACCTTCATGCTAATTAGGTCATACTGTATTAGGGTGGGTCCTAAATCCAGTGATTGGTGTCCTTATAAGAAAAGAAAATGTGAAGACACAGAAGAGTCACAAGAAAGAAAGCCATGTGAGATAGAGTAAGAGACTGGAGTTTGGCTACCACAAGTCAAGGAAAATCAATGATTGTCAGCAACCACAGGAAGCTAGAAGAACTAAGAAAAGTTTCTAGAGCCTTCAGAGGAACCATGGCCCTGCTGACACCTTGCTTTTGGACTTCCAGCCTCCAGAAATATGAGAGAATACATTTCTATTGTGTTAAGCCATCCAATTTGTGGTAACTTGTTACAACAACACTAGGAAACCAATATACTAATTTTCCTACTGCTTCTGTTTGTTTGGTAGAGCCCTGACTAATATGATGTTCTTTTGATGAAAATCCATCTTTGTAATAAAATTACAGGACTCTTTTCTCAAGCTATGTCCATAACTACTTTTTCACAAGTGGAACTACTGAGAAATGTAAGCAGAAAAAAAGTCATGGTCAAATAATCGCGATAAATATTTGAAAAAAAGTAACACTGGCTTCTTTTTTTTTGATACAAAAGATTTTACATATTTATGGGGTACACGTGAGTAGTTGTTACATGCATGGGATGTATAAAGATCAGGTCAGAATATCTGGGTTATCCATCACCTTATGTATTTATCATTTCCATGTGTTGGTAACATTTCAGGTCTCCTCTTCTAGTTACTTTAAAATATACAATACATTGGTGCTAACTATAGTCACCTTACTCTGCTATTGAATATTCGGGCTTATTTCTTGTACCTCTCTGTCAGTTTGTACCCATTAACAGCCTCTCTTTATCCCCTCTCCAATCAACAAGCCCTTCTCAACCTGTGGTATCTATCATTGTATTCTCTACCATCATGCTATCAGTTTTAATTCAGCTCTCACATCTGGATGAGAGTATGCAGCATCTGTCTTTCTGTTCCTGGCTTATTTTACTTAACATAATAACTTCCAGTTCCACTCATGTTGCTACCAATGACATGATTTCATGCTTTTTTATAGCCAAATATTATTGATTTATGCATATATACTACATTTTCTTTATCGATTAATTTGTTGTTGGACACTTAGATTTATTCCGCATCTTTGTTATTATGAATAGTGTTGCAATAAACATGTGATGCAGGTATTCCTTTCATATACAAATTTATTTTCCTTTGGATAAATACCCAGTAGTGGGATTGGTGGATCATATGGTAGTTCTATTTTTAATTTTTTTAAGAATATCTATACTGTTTTCCATAGTGGTTGTACCATTTTACATTTCCATCGACAGTGTATGAAAGTTTCCTTTTCTCCACATCCTCACCAGCATCTGTTATTTTTTGTCTTTTTAACAATGTCCATTCTGACTGTTGCAAGGTGAACTCTCTCATGGTTTTGGTTTACTTTTTATTGCAGGTCTGCTCAGTCTTTAGTGTGTCATGTATCTAAAAGGGATCAATAGGGGGCAGTATTTTCCAAAATTATACATGCTTTACTCACATTACATTTACATTTACTTCAGGTTTCCAACTTAGCCTGGCATCAATATAACATTTGTCCACTTGGAGTTGAAAAGAATGGGCTTTGCTGATAATATTATATTTTATGGCTTTCATTCAATAATATCAGCTGACAATTAAATTTGCTACTTAGCAACATAATATAAAACCATCTGTCTCAAAAGCAATATTTAGATTTATATACCATCTCTTTCTACTTAAAAAGTTGCAATAGTTTTTTTTTCCCCCAAGATGGCAGATTGGAGGCAATGTTAGCATAACTCTCCCACTTTGCAGGACAAAATAGTGTATAGAAGTTCACACTGTGAACTTTTTTCAAAAAGCAATGCAGAAATGTAACCGGAAAACCAAAAGATTCCATAGATCCTTTCAAAGATGCCGGAGGCTGCAGCCTGTGCAATGAGCCAGGTGAAAAACTTTAAGTCCCCAGAGAGTGAGAGAGGGAGAGGCTGCCTCCAAGATACACACCCCCATGGGGGAACCTGAAAATCCAGGCCACAGAGAATGGCCTTAACCCTACTCAGTGCCAGAGCAGATTTAGGGAATGGTGAGGAATATCCAAGTAGGAGCAGCTGTGTTTAGAGCTTTTCCACACATTTCCAGTTTCCAGCACAGACCAAGGGAAGTCATTCCTTATTATACCTCACAGACTACCTCAAGGAAGTCAGCCAACTAGCTCAGGCAGTGATCACACATTGAAAGAAGCTCCCAACTGAATTTTGCAACATAACATCCAGTGGTGATAAACTCTCTTGGTCAGAACTGGGGGTACTAGTGGGAAGTGTGCTGCAGCCAGGAGCACAGGAACCAGGTGCCTGGCTTTTTGGGTGGACTAGGAGGAGTGTGGCCTGAAAATTACTGGAGCAGCTTTCGGTTCTGAGGGCAGGCTGCCTGGAACTTAGCTTGCTGCTGCTAGTAGAGCACTGTGGGAGTGAGGTTTGTCTAGCTGAGGGAGTGGGAACTGGCTGGGGCTTACTGCAGCCTGCTACTCCAGACTTTTTGCATGAATTATTCTGTGCAGCCCAGACAGCAATGCTGCTCTCTGGAACACTGCCCAGTGGCCAGAGAACCTCCCTCTGGCCCCTGCAGGGAACACTGCTTGCTGCACATGCAGAGTCACAGCACAGACCCATGTGAGACAGCCCCTACCTGGCTTTTCCCCTCCACCTGCCCTGGTAGCATAACACAAGGGACAGAAACTTTTGGGAGGTTTACGGCTCTGCTTATTGCCTGAGAAACCAGAGTACCTCCCCTGGGCAACATAAGGCAAGCACAAATCCCACTGTTACTACTGCAGCTGGTGCTCTTTTGCAAGTACCACCTCATGACTGGAGGCCAACAGACACTGTCCATTACAGCATCTCCTGGTAGAATAACACTGTACCCAGTAGGGAGAAAACTGGTGCATGACCTCAGCTATGACCATTGCCTGCACCACAGTGGCTAACCAGGAGGTCCTGAGTCTGTCCACTAATATAACCAGCTCTAATGGAGGTGGCAGGGGAATGATGTAAACTCTGAAATACCTTGGTTATTGATAGCCTTAGTGTGTTGGCTTTCTTGAATGATGGTTATAGTAGTAATAAACTAGTCACATGGACAGACTCAAGATCTCTGAGTTAGCCAGAGTAGTGCATGAAAGGGTGATAACAGAGATCACACTAAGGCTATCTATAAGTAAGGAATCTCACAGAGTCTACATCAATCCCCGGCCACCCCTATCAGAGCTGGTGCTGGTACCTGCTGTTGGAAGACTTGAGGACAGGTCATATAACTGGATCCCTTCGTGCTGGTACCCACTGCTGGGAGACTTGAGGGCAGGTCACATCACTGGATCTCTTGCAGACATTCCCCAACACCAGCCTGGAGTGTGGCAGTCCCACTGGGTGACTGGACCCAGAAGAGCAACAGCACTCACAGTAGTCTGGCTCTCAGGAACTTCTATTCCTAGGGGAAGGGGGAGTGTACCACCTCAAGGGAAGCTGCTGTGGGACAAAGGAATCTGGGTGGCAAGTCTTGAATACCAGGTCTTTCCACTCTTGGGAAGTTTCTGTCAACAAAGTCACAGGTGCAGTGATGGGCTCAGCAGGGAAAGTCTGCAGCTCTACCCCAACAGTAAGGCAGCCCTGGTCCTCATGAAGGGTTATGGAGAAGGGGGCTTCTTATCTGCCTCATTCACCACTGCAGGCATAGCGGGGGCTTCTCACACAGGTATGTGGTGTGGGTACACCTACAACCAGCCTCTCTGGAATACTTCAGGGTGACTGCATCCTCACAGGAAGAGCATCTTCCAGGCTCAGCTTGCACAATAGGCAGAGTCACAAATCTTCCCTACTTGGAACATCAACATTCTTACAAATGAAAAGAGGTGCCGGTCTGACCTGAATAGCCAGAACACTGAGACAGGAGTGTGTCTGGGAAGTGGATAGCTTTCCTGCTGGCCTGGCAGGGCAGCTGAGGTAGCTCCCGCTCTTCCCACTGAGAAGACTTTGCAGCATCTCACCGAGAGCTCCCTCAGAAACCTGTTCAATGCTGAACCTCTGCCCACCATTGGGTATTAAATTGACCCACCTGCTTTAGCCACAACCAGTTCATACCCAAGGACACCTTCTCTACTTCCCTGAAGCCTGAACCATCAACCCAATAAATAAAATACTGGGGAAAAGTAAATAAATAAATAAGTGTGCATGATGAGGGAATGGGAGAAGCTTCAAGAGACCTCTGCCATTCTAACCCCATAGGAAAACAGTGAACTTGCTCACACACCAAGCACATTGCTACTACAACCAGCATCTGGGAAAACCATCATTAACTACAACCAGCATCTGGGAAAACCATCATTAAAGACTGTCTATAACAAAGGAATTCATACCACAGTCTTCACCCCTAAAAGCATCAAGAAACAAATTAGGCTATAATATACTATAAATATTAAAGTAACATCCTCAAGATGGAAAAAAACTTTTAAGAACACAGTCAAATCAAAAATAAATTCAAGAATAATGGAAGAAATAGTCTATCCAAATGAAAAGGAATCAGTAAAGAAACTCTGGTAAGGTGACAAAATAGAGTTCAATAACATGCCCTCAAAAGATCACACTAGCTTTCCAGCAATGGATCCAAACCAAGATGAAATAATTGGAATATCAGATAAGGAATTCAGAAGGTCAACTCTTAAGTTACTCAAGGAGATACCAGAGAAAGGTGAAAACCAACCTAAAGAAATATAAAAAAATCAGGATATGAATAAAAAATTTTCTAGTGAGATAGATGTCATAAAGAGAGACCAATCAATCAGAACTTCTGGAAATAAAAGACACACTTAGGGAATTACAGAATTTAGTGGAAAGTTTGAACAATAGACTACAACAAGTAGAAGAATGAATTCAGAGCTGGAAGACCAGGATTTGGATTAACCCAATCAGACAAAAATAAAGAAGAAAACATCAAAAATGAAGTCTACAAGAAATCTGAGATTATATAGAGCAGTGAAATATAAGAATAATTGATGTTCCTGAGGGAGAGGAGAAAGCAAAAAATATGGAAAACCTATTTGAGGGAATAATTGAAGAAAGCCTCCCTGGCCTTGTTAGGAATTTGATATCCAAATACTAGAAGCTCAAAGAACTCCTGGGAAATTCATTTCAAAAAGATCTTCACCAAGGCATATAGTCATCAGGTTATCTAAAGTCATCATTAAGGAAATAATTATAAGGTCAGTGAGACAAAAGCATAAGGGAATCCATAAACGAAAAACTATCAGACTAACAGTAGACTTTTCAGCAGAAAACT